>NW_027283645.1:5000-7500 GCF_046629955.1 Centroberyx affinis | reverse complement strand
TAAACTGTGATTCATATCATCGCATGTTTTCCTTTTAAAAATATTCTTAAACTTTAAAATAGTTTAAAGTAAAGTGATTTACTTAAAACTGGATGTGAGTGAGCAGATTGACTGAGTCTGGGTCTGAAGGTTTTGATTCTAAAACTCCTGGTTCACAAATCCAGTTTGGACCAAACTCTCTGAAGGAATTAACTGCAGACTATTGAGATTTCCATGTTTTTTTATTAATTATTCATCTCTGTTTATATTGTAACTTTACTCTGCATCATGTTGACTGATTATTATCTGTGACATCAGTAATGAATGATGAATATAAAGAACAGTTCAGCCACAATGCAGCAGTGTGAGCCTGGTGTCCAGACCCTGTGAATCACAGTTTTCAGCACTCTCTGAAAACTGAAGGGTCTGGACGGTCTGAAGGGTCTGAAGGGTCTGAAGGATCTGAAGGGTCTGGACGGTCTGAAGGGTCTGAAGGGTCTGAAGGATCTGGACCCAGCCTATCCACCACTGATTCGGTGATGTAATTTCTCGCCCCAACCGATTGGTTGCTGTTAGTTCTCAGTGATCAAACTCTCTGACCGATCACAGCAGCAAAGCAGACTGATGTAATCTGGAGGTTCACTTCCAGTGAAGACAACAGTGTGTTGTTGTTGTGGCTCCAAACCACGTTTGGGTGAGATGAACCTCGCCAACAACAACTCAAGCAGCTGACCCTTAACCGTCGGAGACGATATCGTTTGTCGTCATTTGTTGCCGCTTGTGGTCCAGACCCAGACCCCCGGACTGCTGGATCCTCCCTCCTTCCTGTTTCCTTTGCAGAGTCCACTCCACGTCACAAGGCAGAAATACCACATTTTCCTCTTTCACTCGATCTTCCATAAGAGCGACTGACGGACAAATGACAATAACCAGAGGAGAGGAGGAGGAGAGAGGAGGAAGAGGAGAGGAGGAGGAGAGAGGAGAGGAGAGGAGGAGAGAGCAGGAGGAGAGAGGAGAGGAGGAAGAGGAGAGGAGAGTTTCTGACTGTTTCTTCCTGGTTTCTTGTATTTTATCACTTTATATTAAAATTGAAGCTTTGGCAATATTGTTGATTTAATATTCAAGCCAATAAAACAGATTGAATTAAACTGAGAGAGAGAGACGGAGAGGGAGAGAGAGAGAGAGAGAGAGGAGGAGCAGGAGAGAGAGACAGACAGAGAGAGAGAGAGAGAGAGAGAGTGGTAAAGCGAGGTAGATGTAGTATCAGTAATATTGTTCCATTATGGAATAGACTATAAATATATTTCATAGCTTCATGCTGACAAAGCTTTTAATTAGACTTCCATGGTGTGTGTGTGTGTGTGTGTGTGTGTGTGTGTGTGTGTGTGTGTGTGTGTGTGTGTGATCTATCATCTGCTCCGTCCTTTATTGGGTCAGAGTTTGTGTGTGTGTGAGAGAGAGAGAAGAGGGGCGAGAGACAAAGACAGATCAGAGAGAGAGAGAGAGAGTGTGTGTGTGTGTGTGTGTGTGTGTGTGTGTGTGTGTGTGTGTGTGTGTGTCCTTCACATTTGACACGCGACACGTTCAATATTCATAAACTTTGCATGAACAGCAGCAGGCGGACGCTGCACCATTTCTCCATTTCTCCAAATACATGAAAAGTAAAACAGTGTGAACCTGTTTGCTGTCACCAGCCAGAAAACTACATTTCCCATGGAGCAATGCGGCGGCATGTCGACCAATCAGATAAGTTGGCGGTCAGTTGGAAATGCCGCATCAGACCGGTTCACTGTTTCCAACATCGCTGCAAAACCCCAAAGAGACAAAACCAGCAGCTCAAACCTTCACTCCTCCACCAGGTCTTCCTCCAGGTCTTCCTCCAGCTCTTCCTCCAGGTCTTCCTCTAGGTCTTCGTCAGACTGGTGTCACCTCAGACTGGTCTCAGCTCAGACTGGTCTCAGCTCAGACTGGTCTCACCTCAGACTGGTGTCACCTCAGACCGGTCTCAGCTCAGACCGGTGTCACCTCAGACCCGTCTCACCTCAGACCCGTCTCACCTCAGACCGGTCTCAGCTCAGACCCGTCTCACCTCAGACCCGTCTCACCTCAGACCGGTCTGACCTCAGACCCGTCTCACCTCAGACCGGTCTCACCTCAGACCGGTCTGACCTCAGACCCGTCTCACCTCAGACCGGTCTGACCTCAGACCCGTCTCACCTCAGACCGGTCTCAGCTCAGACCCGTCTCACCTCAGACCGGTCTGACCTCAGACCCGTCTCACCTCAGACCGGTCTGACCTCAGACCCGTCAGACCGGTCTGACCTCAGACCCGTCAGACCGGTCTGACCTCAGACCGGTCTCACCTCAGACCGGTCTGACCTCAGACCCGTCAGACCGGTCTGACCTCAGACCGGTCTCACCTCAGACTCTGCAGGTTGTTGCTCAGGATCGATGTAAAATCCTCTGCAGAGGCTTTTTAACCATTTTAATACCAGTATTTTAGTGCATTTTTTTCTATTAA
>NW_027283644.1:0-22796 GCF_046629955.1 Centroberyx affinis | reverse complement strand
AGCTACGACAACGGCGTCTTCAGATGTTACAGCGCGATTATAATACGACTGAAGTCCCCAAAAACACTCAGCGGATGCATCTTGGGAAAGGGACAGCCACCTAACACCCCTCGCTCTTCAAACCCACTCCCATGGGAGTTCACGTCAGCGGTTAGAGTTACTACAAAGCCAATGCATACAGATTTCCAACAGCCGAAATAATATTCGAAGCCAGATTTGCATATTTTGCCTCGTAGTTGTGTTGTGCTGCATACTAATGACGAGGGCCACCACTCACGGTTTTTAGCGTATGAAGCATTATCGTTAGCTTATTGAGTTTTCACTTAACGCCTGACCTGCTTTTCATTCTGGCCAAAGAGGGGGACCAGAGGCGCGGGGTGGAGGGTGGAGGGTTGGGGGGTGGAGGGTGGGTTTGGGGAGGGAGACAAAGTAAATACGCAGGGAATAAGAGAAACTGTAGCCTTCTAAATAACTGCTCCTCCACTGCCCCAAATTCATAATAATGCGGTCTGCACTGCAGATAAATAAAACACACCCAATTTTCTTGTTAGCATAGAAATGTGGGCCAGGTGGCTGGTTGTTTTTTTTTTTAAGAGATCTGATTATTGTTTTAAGGGGGAGCTGCCTCAGTAGATGAATAGCAACTCCCCCCCTCCCCCCGACAAACACACACACACACACCACACACACACGCCCCACTCCTCTACACACACACACACACACACACACACAACCTCTACCTCTCAATTTACACAGGGGGTTAAATTAGCAAGCCTGGTGAGGGCCATCATTAGTGCGGTGCTGAGCTGCACTATGCTGCTAGCTTTGGCTTTATGAGGAAATGAATAGGACGAAAACCTGTTCTGCAGAAACTAGGTACAGCAGAGCGGAAGGGTTCTCACACAGCCCAGTCTGAGGCAAATCCTGGGCATTGTTCTTAGATCAAAGAGAGAGAAAATGCCAATGTAATATGAACTCAAATGAAATGGATGTATGGTCTTTTTTTTTTTTATGACAGCCTCGGTTTTTGGCCTTGAGTTTTGATGCAGGGTTGTTGTTTCAAGCGGTTTTGCTGCGGTTGGGTGACAGAGGGAGGGAGATACAGAAAGTGAAAGAGAGAGAAAAAGAGAGGGGAGAGAGGGAGCACTGCATTCATTTCTGTACTCCCTGAAAATCCACAAGGACACAGAGAAGCCTATTCATAGCGAACGCAAACACACATATCGCTATCACTGCTTCATGCCTCGATATTGATCTGGCATCATAGATCCTACATGATCCGACACGTGATGCCCAGCGCTGTTCTTAGCACTCGTCACTATTATCTGTCAAGGCGGTGTCACTCTAAATCAATAGCCATCTCAGAGTCGCTGACCTCCCCTCGCCACGCACACACACACACACAGCACCACCTCCTTCATAGAGTCGGTGACTAGAACAGGCCCTGTCACTCCAGAGACAGAGAAAGTGTGTGTGTGTGTGTGTGTGTGTGTGTGTGTGTGAGTGCCGTCTGGTATGTGCACACAGTGGTTATCTTTCTCCGCTAGCTTAGGTTACTTCAATAGGAACCATTCTTCCCCCCTTCACCGTACAACACCCCCCCCCCCCCCCATCCCCTCATCTCTCTCCCTCTCTTGATTAGCAATGAAGGAGAAGGGGGGGGGGGGGGGGGGGGGCTCTCACACACACCACACACACCACACACACACACACACACACAGCTAGGTGCTTCCACCTGCGCCGTGTGTGCGCCGAGCAAAGTGGGTGGGTGAAAGGGGGGGGGGGGGGGGGCATATTTCAACGAGACACAGGATCCGTTCCGTCTGCTAGCCATGCCCCCCCCCCCCCCCCCTCCCTCAACCCCCCCTCCCACCTTCACCCTCCGTCTCCACTGCCCATCTCACTGACGTTTCTTTTATTCTTAGGATACCAGCTGCCAGTAAGGTGATAGGTGAACCGCACTCACACTCACACACACACACACACTCACTCACTCGCGGGGATTGATGGCGCAGGGGCATCTGCACAGAGCTAACTGGAGAGCAGGTACAGGTGTCCGGTAATCATGCCTGTTTGACCTCTCTGTAACCTTTGATTAAGGACAGGTAAAAAAAAAAAAATGTCTGCATTCCGCCTGTTTGCTCACTGTCTTAACAAAGACCCTCATTGTTAGCAATTTCCTATGTAACCTGACCGCTGTTTTTTCTTTTCCTTATTCAATAAGGGGAACAGCTTGCAGCTAAGAGAGGACAAAAACAGGCCAAATTGAACTACGCATGAGTTTCTTTGTACTCCTCTTCCAGTGTTTTTCTGCATTATTTTGACTTATTGGGCAGAATAACCAGAGGGAACAAACAAGCTGCGCTGCTAATTGTGTTTTTTGACACTCCTGTGCCCCCTTAACAAAGTGCCACTGCAAGCAAAGTGCTGGAGAGCTGTGACAGTGGGGACCAAAACAACCTGACGCCATTATCAAATTTCCCATTATCTCCCCAAAATGGCCGCCCAGTCGACTACTGGGTAATGAGATCTAATAGGGCTGGAGACGAAAATGAGACCTTAAGAGCGCATTGTGGATCTTGTTTTTTCGTTCATTCGGAAAAGTGTCACAGAGAAGGCAAGAATGGGGGGAAAATGGAGAGGGGAGAGACTAAGTGTTAGCTAAGTGTACTCGAGGAAGTGCCTGGGAGGAGAGGACTATTTTACATGGGGATTAGTGAGCATATCGGCGTCATCAGAAGCGATACGGGCCCTGATAGGCTCTCTGCCTTTGATGCCTTCTGAGGCAAGGGGCCTTATCCCCTTCACCTATCTCCTGCAACACGCTGCTCATACACACATACACTGATCCAGCCCTTTAGAACTGCTGAGATAGGGAGGATTATATGGGGTGTGTGTGTGTGTGTGTGTGTGTGTGTGTATGTGTATGTGTGAGTGTGTACATACGTGCATATGTTCGAGTGTACCCACGCACGCGCATGTGTGTATGTGCCTTCACGTGTCACTTTTGCCAGGAAGATCATATGCCTTTCAAAGTCGATGCAAATGTTCAGATAGGCACGTGTCAGCATGCAAACATGCTGTCACTCACGCACACACACACACACACACACACGCTCATCCACCTTCAAAACATCACACATAAACACAAGGTATTTAATCTTTCATAACAAGACACAAAGACTTCATTTCATATTCCCACGTCAGACCAAATGCACGCTGTCAGTTAGAAAAGACGCCGCCTTTCCACTTTCCCCCTCAAACGCTATTAAAATTTTTGTTATGTTTTTCACTTTGTCCGTGAGGCCCCCTGGTGAAATGAACACATGGGGATTGTCTGGGCCCGAGCCAAACACACATAAATTTCAATATTAATTTGGTCGGCACCTCAGCAGCCTCCCCGGCTTCCTAATCTCCCGCCGCATATCTTCATTATCTGAAAGTGTGCTTTCATCTTAATTCCATTTTCATCCATCAAACGTCGGGGAGGTTTGACCTTGCTCGATCTCGACAAAGATAGCAAAGTAGGGAGGGAGGGAGCGAGAGTGACAGAGACAGAGATAGGGGAGAGAGGGGAGAGGGAAGTTAGGAGATAAGGGCCGAGGGAGATGATGAACGAGGATGGAGAGATGGGGAACATGACATGAAGAAATGTGGAGGGGAGAAATATCTTCCATGCCAACTGTCAAGGTCTGTGTGTGTGTGGGTGTGTGGGTGTGTGTGTGTGTGTGTGGGTCCAACTAGCAGGCTATTCCATCTCTCATAATCCTCATGTTGCACCACCACAGTGTGGCGTGTAAGAGGCTACACTTTCCTCTCAATTCCTCTCTCAGTTCTTCCCTCCCTCCATCCTTCCTCTTTATTCATTCCCTCCATCCCTCGATCACCGTGGGCTCTCTCCATCCTTGTTCATTCTCTCTCTCTCTCTCTCCTCTCTCTCTCCCTTCTCACCGTGAGTTTATTTATTCCGACATTAGTGTTTAATTACTCATTTGTAATAATTGTTTTCATAATCGTTTGGATCATAATTGTCCTACGCTGCTGTTGTCAGGAACAGGTGGTGGTTGGGATCTGTAAGGGAAGTGTGTGTGCATGTGTGTGCGTGCGCGTGTGTGTGTGAATGATGTGATATGGACATAAGTACATGATTCAATTGGCATTGATTTCATCTGGGCAAAGACGCGCCCCCTGGTGGTGCTATCCTGACGAGATGAGGATTGGACATTTGCTGTATGAAATGAGAGCGGGTGTCTCTAAAAACGCTCAAAAACACACACTGTGCTCAAGGAGACACACACAAACAAAACACACACATAACAGTACACACAGCTACTTATCCCACATGAATGATACATGCCTGCATGAGCATACTCAAATAGAACGCCTCATTAACGGATAAGCCGGATATGCTCTCTAGCCTCCCCCAATCTATCTCTCTCTATTTCTCCTCATCTCTCTCTCTCTCTCTCTCTCTCTCTCTCTTTTGTCTGTTTGGATGGCGGCCCTGATCCCCTAAATGCGGGTTATCTGTCATCAGTGACACAGGATGGTAAATAAAGAACCATTTATCAGCCTTATTAAAGCCTCTACACTGTCTCCCGCTCTCCTTCTTATCTCTATCTTTCCCTCTCTCCCTCTATCGGTCCCTCTCTCCTATCACTATCTCCCCTTTTAGATCCTACCCGCTCTTTTCTTCCCTCCGATGACATTCATTTCTTTTTTTACGTGGCTGAGGTTAACAATCGAAGGCTTCCGACGCTTCCGTGTTTGCTCTTGCAGGACAGGTGGCAGGCGAGCCGCCGCGCCTCCCTCCCTCCCTCAGCGGTGAATGAACGCTCGCCATGAGCGCTTTGGCCGCTTTGCGCCGACTCGGGGCTTTGTTGATGCCGCGTCATGCTTTTGTGCTGACGCCCGGACCCGTGTCACAACACGCTAACGTTAGCGCCGGCCCGAGGCTCGTCACGTACTGACAGTAGTGGGCCGTTGGTCGGACGCAGTGCTGCCAGCGCTGTGACGGATCCCCATACGCGACACCTAGATCCCTCACGCCAGAACGAGGAACCTGCGCCGATGGCAGAGTGACATGTGACAGGACGTGACAATGCCAAAGACATGACACACGCATGAAGAGACACTCACACACACATACATGCATACACTCGCAGATAGACAAGAGGCACTTGCACGCATGGACGCACAGGTAGCGGATTGCACACACGCGCTCGCTTAGCGGGTGGTATGCCATTCAACTGTCAGTCTGCAAACAAGGGCTGATGCAGAAAAAGTAGGAAATGCGATAGCGAGATTTGCAGGCAGACTCTATGTAAGCAACACCAGGGTCAAGGTTCGGTTGACACTCATTCCCAGTGTCTGCCAGAGCTTGTCTCAGCACCGGCACCTCTACCATGTCGACATAGGAGAACGCAGCATCCATTCATAATGAGAGGATGTAATCTGATTCTCGATTGACAGCCACAGACACCGCTATGGAAATCCGCAAAATTTAGCTCAGTATAAGTGGAAATGTCTTGGTCCTTTTGTCCACACTGGCAAGTCCCTGTGAAGCCTTCATTTTTTAACCCTTATGGGTCTTGTTACCCACATGCTATCAAGTTGTACGACGCTGGGCTTACTACGATTGGCCCTCCAGAAAAGCCGCAGAATCCCACAAAGGGTGCTGTGTCATCTTGAAGCTAATCCACTGTCACTCAAATTAACCCCCCCTACACCCCTCCCCTTCAAAAATAAAAAAATAAATAAATAATACAAGAAATAACCCTTCTTTTTTGCCATTCAGAGCAGGTCAGGGGTTGGGCTAAGCTTCTGAAGACATTCAAACACGTCCCCCCAGAATAGTATCTCTGTTACACCAGTGGCCTAATCCGCCACTTGAAGAGCAATTAAAAGTTTAGCCCAGACTTTAAGAAAGTAACCATGTGTGATCTTTTTTTTTCTCTCTCTCTCCTTTTTTTTTCTTCCTCCGGGTCTGTCTCTCCGGCTGTGCGCATGGGGTGCATGCTAATAGGAAAGCGCTAGCTGTGGCACTCCTCCAAAGGCATTCCATACACACACTGGGAAAAGAGAAAGACTGAAGGGGGGGTGGATGAATGAAGAAAATGGAGTTAGGGATGGGAGGATCAATCTTTCTCACTTCCGTCACATCTATTTTGCTTCCTTTCTCTCTCTCCTTTCTTGCTCTCTCCAACTTTCACGTTTTTGTTTTTCTTTCTTGCCCATTTCCCACTCCCCACCTCTTTTTTCTCTATCCAAAGTGGCTCCCAAGGCACAAGCTCTCAGACTGAGGATTTATCCCTGCAGAGGTTCCTGGGATGAGTTTTCGTGGGTAGCAACAACTTTTTGTGGCGTAACCCCCCACCATACAATAGTCTTAAGCATCAGGGAGTAAAACCGATTAGCCAGACCTTCATGTTCTGGCTTTGCTGCTGTCTGTTTGGATTCCTTAAATGCTCTCTGCTCACTGGAGCACATATACTTATATAGATATTTCTTCTGCTAAACGGGGGCAATAAAGGGTCAATAAAGACCCAAGGGAACAACACTAGTGGACTTAGAAAAAGCCTTCAAGACATCCAATTGATCTGTGTGCTGTTAGATCATAAAATGACCACATGGTAAAATGAAGGGGAAAAATACTCCCTTATGCTTTCGAAAATCGACGAGAGAGCTAATAGCATCATCAGCTTTTAACAAGACTGTGTGCTGTGTTGCCCAACGTCTTTATCTCGAGTCATAAAAGTATTTTTAAAAGGCATTTAAAGATGTAATTATCAAGCGTTCGGCATCTGCGAAGCTTTTGATCTCACAGCTGTCTGACGTCATTTTAAGTGAAAGGTTGGCATTCAAATCAGTCATAACCTCCATGTCTCCATTACTTTCAAATCCATGGCTATGAGGTCAGTGCTCAGAGATCACAGAGTTGGTGAGCATTTTGGACAGGTGAGGGATTGGCAGCTGGATGCCCTTGTATGCCTCATTGTGTCTGAAAGGATGTGAAAAAATACCACTTTTTTGAAACTCAGCCAACTAGAAAAAGACAAAAAAAACACTCTTTGCATCTCTTTTGACTCTGAAGATAATGTTGGAAAAAATCAGACACCGGCGTGTTTTAAACTCGCAGGCGCCTCTTTTATCTCTGCTTTGTTTTTCTTTCCTTTCTCTCCTGGAGTCTTGGATGTTCTTTGGAAATGTTACCCCGGCTTCTCTCCTCCTTCCTGTCTGTTTTCTGGGAAAGAGTGGACCTGGGAGGAATGTGTGCGGAGGAGTGAAGCGAGAAGAAGAGAGGGAATGTGGAGAAGTGAAGAGGAGTACTGGAGCTTGACTGGGCCAAAGCTATCAGTCAGGCCTGAACATGATACCTGCGAGTGCGCGGGTGGTTACAATAACAAAGCTGCAGCCTTGTCCGCCAACATTCCCACCCCAGCTCGGCCCGCACTGAACCCCTCATCAGGATGCCCCTGGTCACTCCGGGGGCTCCCTCACCTGAAAGACCAAGCCACATTAGGCCTCCCGCTGCCTTTCGACTTCTGAGGCCGGACTGTGTCAGAAGCCTGGTCTCAGGTCAGCCTGTAGACTAGTAATTAAGTGCAACCGAGCAGCACCCAAATAGAACCTGACCCCATCCTGATCAGATTCCAATTGATTTCCACTCAGACATTCACCTTGAGGGCATTTGTCTCATTTATCGCTTGAACATCATTGTATCTCACTATCTTTTTAATTCACAGTGATGGAAATACACTTAAGTTCCTTCTGAACCCTGCACACCTACACATGAGCTTTGCTAAGCTAGCAGTGGCCACTGGGTTAAGATAGTGGAGCTAATCTAAGCTCCCAGCAAGCATGATGTTTGGTGTTGCATGGCTATTTAGCACTTACTGTGTGTCTCAGGTGGCGTATCACAGGTCACTGTCAGGTTGGCCATTAAAAATGAAACATGGCTTCTTAATTACTGACCGGCACTTTTGGCAATCATGACCATACTCATATGTCACTCCCCTCTCTCTTTCGGTCTCTCTCTCTCCATGTCTCTCTCTCTTTTCCCTGTTTACTTGGCTGCTTGATCTTTACCTCCGTCACTCTCTCGCTCATACCTCCCTCCCTCCCTCCATCTCTCTCGCTTGGCTGCAATAAGACACTGGCCCTGCAGTTTATGTTTGCTCCCCTTGCCCCAAGTCCGCCCAGCCACAATTACTTCCCGCGGTTCACGGTAGTGGGTCACTGCCATCCGCCGCAGGCATTTACAGCTGAAATTACACACAGTGCGTCTGCTAACCCATTCCACCTCCATCCTTCCATTCTCCTCCACTCCATCCAGGGGCCCTGGAGAAGTCGGGCTTAATTATAAATACAGTCATCCGGGGAGAGCTGGTTCATGACAAAAGTCTTACTCAAGGAATGACTGTGGGTAATATGGATGAGGAGTAACATAACATAAACAAGGTGGTCATTGTGTGATATCACATGCATAAATGAGATCATTGGAAATCTGATTATCAGAGAGTTTTAGAAAATACTTGACATTCTACTGTAACAGCCTTGAATAACATGCATTGAGCATCTTCTCAACCATTGATCTGTACGAGTCAGAAAATCTGAGCAACAGCAAAGAGATCCACGTCTAGACAATGTGTTATCCATTCAAGGTTTGCTGGGAGATAAAAGCACAGATCAAGTGAAGCACAAACCGAGCGCTCCTGACAGCCGCTCGGCGCTTCCAGTTAGGGGGAGAAGGAAATGAAAATCAAATCCGAGAGGTCACACATTATTGACATGAGTGGCGTGGTCCTGTTTTTATTGGCTCCGGCGTTGCTCGAGTCAGGCAGCCCATGTGTTTTCCCTTTAGCGTCCAGGAAATAGCCCGGGCCGAGCTTCGGACACAGCACCTCCGTAAACCTGTGGCTTGTTTGCATTGTTCATTTTCTGGGATGACGGAGTTGCTCAATCACCCGTAGCTGTCACGGCTGGCTTTCGATCACAGCCACGGCCCAAACAGGCCTCAGCAGTGAGGGAAAGGGGGCTGAAAGGGGGTCCCGGCATCTGGTAGAGATAAAGCAAACTAGCGCTAAATTGTAATGAAAGCCATGCATTATGAGCCTGGCTACTCTCTAGTGGGTGGGGGTCAGCAGTGTGTGCATGCATGTGCGAGCATGTGTGTGGGTATGTGTGCATGTAACACAACATGGTAAAAAAAAAAGGCACATTGTGGTGTAGTTATTTTGGTTTTTATGATTTTCAGTGATTTTTGCATTTGAAGGTTTTAAAGTGTATATCACATAATAGGGAGTCAATAAATAGTTTTGCTTGAATTATTAATTATTGTGTCAAAAAGTGTTTTCATATGTAAAATGGGTCTCCTTTAAAGTTAAATGAGCCTGGGTACATGGCATTTGGTCGTGTGCGTGTGTGTGTGCTAGTGTGTCTTGGCCCGGTCACTGGTGAATTAATTGGCAGCTGAGCGGCCCGTGAGGGCAGGAGGTAAGCGTGGGAGTGGGAGGGGTTGGTATCAAAGGGCATTGTACTCAGTCAGGGTTAACGAAAGCGTTGGGTCTGCAAATGGCCAATATGTGGTGAGAGAGGGTCAGAGAGAGGGAGGCGGACGCTCCCACTGTAAGGCCCGCTGTCTGTTTCTTCACAGTGGAAGAGCTCACTCTTCATCACGTACGCAAAAAGGTATCTTTTGCGACAGCGGAGAACCAGTCGTCACCTCTGTGTGTGTGTGTGTGTGTGTGTGTGTGTGTGCGTGCGTGCGTGCGTGTGTGGCAGATAATTGTGGTCAGTTTTTCCCCCTGGTTTGGCCATGTGACAGGCTCTGACAATTTCTTCCTCATAAACACTTGGGAGGGAAAAAAGATTGGTTGTGACACCCAGAAAGCCATATGTGATTTCACACGGCATGCTGGACAATTCGTTTTTCTTTCCCCGCCTACTGACACACGCGCGCGCGCACATACACACACCTATATACACACACAGACATACACATGCACAAATATGGGAAAAAATGAATCGCTTTTTATTTTATTCATTTGTTTAAAAGACACAGAATGAAGGGAGCGAAGGTCGCTGTGCAGACGTGGTTGCTGCAGATTCTAAACCAAAGCCTCCGGCGATCTCTGCGTGAACTCCATTTCAGGTCTGCAAACAAATTAGCTTTTTTTCCTCTTCTATCTCGCTCTCCCTCCAGTGAAAATAAGGGGAAATTCAGGTGAACAAAATCTATTTGTTCATTTAACTTTTTTTCCCGTCTGCTTCTTTTCTCTCCCCCAAACTCAATTTTCCCTCAGTGCATGCTTGCTCGAGTGTTTCTTTTCTTTGCAACGGTCTTGCCAGCAATTCATTAGGCAAGAGTCGTTTAATTTGTATCATTAGAAAACTGTGTTTCCCAAGGAGTATGGCACTCCACTAAATCTAATCCAGACAAAGTATTTTTTTTTTCCACCACACACAAGCTGTGGGACTTGTTAACACACACCTCACACCAAACAAGTGCTTCTGAGAAAGAGAGAAAAAACAAACAAACCAAACAAACAAATAAAAAAAATGGTTTAATATCTTAACATCTCTTCAAGTGTTATTCCACTTATAGAAGGCAGTCCTCCTTCTGGGCCCCGATTTTAATTATGCAACAAATGTTTGACTATCCAAGTGAAATTTGCATGAATATTTATATCAATTCATTTGTTGAGTGTTGATTGTAATTACATGGAAACATGATTTATTGCCAAGATTGCTGTGTTAGCCAGCCAGCCAGAGAAAGAGAACCGAGTGGAAATATATAAATAAATGCAAATTTCTACACACAGCAAGAGGAAGACCATTTTTCCCAGTGGCTTGTGGGAAATTTCATTATCAAAAAGAGAATGCTCTACAGTGTCTGCCTGGCAGAGATTCAGGGGCGCTTACAATAATTGTCTGAGGATGACAAAATAACAAAGAGGTTCGCCTTCCTAAGGTGACCTGTCACCCCTTGCTCAGAATACTTCCTACATCTGTGTGTATGTGTGTGTGTGTTTTATCCGTCCATTCGTTCCCGTGTGCCCGTGTGCAAGATGTTACACAGAGCTCGGCGTGATGTTTTGACTTAGACGTCTGCATTCTGCCTCTGGGATCATGAGTGCTGACAGATGCAAGGGTTGGGATAGATGCGCAAATTAAAAGTGCAATTCCCTATAACTGGGGCTGATAGCAGATTTCACCCCATCAGGGAAGACAGTAGGGAACAAATGGAGGGAGGGAGAGAGAAAAGGAGAGAATGCTTGAGTAATGGGCCTCTGTCCCGTTTAATATTCTCGTGATGGAACAAGGAAGCGAGGAGGACAGAGGGAGGGGGAGAGAGACAGAGAGAGACAAAAGCAGAGGAGGAGGAGAACATGTGCAAGTGATGAGGTCCAGCAAGGGGCAGGAAGAGAAGATGCACAGCAAGAGAGGGGAGCTGTGACTGTGTTTGTATCTAATTAATGAATGGCATTAGCCATTTGTTATGCCATTTATTCTGGTAATGACCAAGCCTAGTCTTTCATTCCTCGCCTCACGCTCATTCTTCTTCTTTCATTCCCTCTCTCGACCATTACCTTTGTACACGCTGATACAGGGATTGAGAGATGCGGAGGGAGAAAAGGAAACACATTGAGACAGAGAGAAAGGGCCTCAGCTTTAATGACATGCTCTGTTACTGCTTAACTCAGACACTGTTCAATAATGTGTTAGTGCAAGCTACACATATTGAACCCATACATGACCCCACAGCTCACCTAGTAAAATGAGGTGTGTATGTGTGCTCACACGCAACTGTGTGGGCGTGTGTGTGTGTGTGTGTGTGTGTGTGCGCATTTGGACACCTATGCTTGTGTGTGTGCATGTACTTGAGTGGGTATTTGCATCTCTACCTGCATGCTTGTATGTGTTGGTGTGCGTGCCTGTGCCATTTGTGTGCCTGTGACTTTGCGGTCTCATTCACACGTCTTCGCCCTGTGGCAAATCAAATCACACGTCCTGCAGAGACAAACACCTCGCCCTCTTCTTGGTGTGCAAGTGAACAGGTGAATGAGACCAGCGCGCTCTCTCCTCCTTAGCTGTACTTAACACACGGGTTCAGCCAGCTGCCATGTGTACTGTGGTCCCCTGAGCTTCAAGGGAGCGTGTCAAAGACTGTCTTTGTACCTCTTCATCCATGTCCCTATTACAAGGTCTGGCTATTGAAAGTTTTCAGTGGAAGCTAAAGACAGGACCTTGTTTGTAGTAAGAAAAGCTCTTTGGTGGCCATTGCCAGACAGGACTTGAGGTTATGTGTGTTTTCAGTGGCTAGGGAAGTGACATGCCAGGTAGTAGACTCTAGCGGTGTCCCAAACTTATAGGTAACACCCCTCCTACTTCATGATTCCTCCCCCCGATAGACGTAGCCTCCTTACCCTCGCCCCCTTTCTCCCTGTCCTATTTCCCTACCTTTCTGAACTGAACCCCCTTTCTAAAAACCCAGAGGATCTGAATGCCCATTTCCTGGGTGTTTTTCCACCTCCTCCCTCTGCTCCAGCTTCACCGTTGACGTCTGACAAAATAAAGAAAAAAATAAATAGAAACTAGGAAAAAAAAAACAATCCCCTTTGTAGTGACCCCCGGCCGTCTGGTTTCTCTTGTAGCCGTTTCGCCGAGTGACCTTCTCGGTGGTGAGCCAGCCCCAGGACCCTCACCAGCAGGGATCGCTGCAGAGCTGCTACGACAGCGGCCTGGACGAGTCGGAGACGCCCAGCAGCAAGAGTTCGTCGGGCCCCCGGCTGGGCGCCCTTCCCCTGCCCGAGGACAGCTACGAGAGGACAACGCCGGATGGCAGTGTCGGTGAGGCAGAGCACATGGAAAATGGTAGGGGCAAACACTGAAAGGAGATTAAGAAAACGATAGGATACAGGAAACACACAAGCACACACGCACACACTGCCCACATCATCCACGTAGCACGTCGGACGATAGACACATTAAGTCTCACAAACACGCAGATACATGCGAGGTGTTCCTTTTTTTAAGTACTCCCATGTTATCAAGTAAGTAGTTTGTTGAGGTGTTGTTGGCTTGAAGTTAGGCGTCACTGGTTAGGCTGGCTCTATATAGTATCGGGTGTGATTTTGTGTCAAGGTTTTGATGCAGCAGACGTTGCAGCTTTGATTAAAACTAAAGCCGTTCTACAAATCTACAGGGCCTGAATCATGTGATGACGAGGCCTGGGATTTATTGAAAGTCTATGGTTTTGTTTCAGAAAGACCTGGTTTACTTGATCAAAGGGGCTACGTGAGAGAATATATGTAATAGGCATATTCATTTAGATCACGCCTTTCAACCCTTTTTCTCTCCTTTGAGTTTGCACCCCACTCTTTTGGACCGCTTTACAATTTCCAATGAATTTCATTTGGCGCCTAGGTTTCGACTCAACTGTGGATTGATTTTCTACATGATCTCTCTATTTTGCCTTTTATTTCTCAAGATGAAATAAGGGAGGAGTAGGGAATGGGGGTTGGGGGTATTACCCAGCTTGACTTGTTTAGGGGCTCTTGAGCTGGTGTAGATAGGTAGATTTGCAATGCGTAGTTGGTTTGAGGCTTCTATGAAGCAGTTTATTTTTCTCTAATCAGAGGAAGGTAGAATTGCTGTTCTTTAGGTTGTAATGCAAAAGGACGGCTGCCCAGAGGGACTGAAGGGGAGAAATAAAAGAAAGCCTATTGTATTAGCAGTCTCTAGGTAGCCTTCCTTACAAACCTTTCATACAGCAAGCTTACACCAGTTTCCAAGCAAGGCCATAAATGTATGTGCGAGTGCCTGTGTGTGTGGGTGTCTGCATGTGCAGTGAGGGCTAGAGATGGCGGTAATGGTCCCATTGATAGTCTAGGAGTCTGAGGCAATGCTTAACAAGGAGTAGCTGTCTTGAGAGCGCTAAGCCTGAGTGCCGAGGCTTCCCCAGAGTGGCTTAGGATAAGGATATTCAAATGGCATTAAGATCAAGAATTCTCATTCAAATATCCAGATCCTAGACGCTGCCTTTATAGACAAAGTTGTCCTGTAGATCACGTCTTAACATTGTGAGAGCAATGTGATGGCATACCAGTCAATATAACTTTTCCATTGTGCCCACAAGGTGAAGCCAGGACAATGTACTGGTCATTTGGGGATGGCCGAATGGACGAAATGTCTGCTCAGGGGTTTTGCAATGACCCTGTGGCAGATAGAAAGCCAGACAAATCAGACAGATGCACGCATCAAATGGGCACTTACGCAGGTGTTGGAAATTAGCTTTCTTACATTTGGGCCTTAATGCAGATTAAAAGGGATTTGAAAGACCTTGGTCTGAGTGTGGGCTGGTAGGGGTAGCCTGTGGGTTTTTAAAACCTCCAATTTCAGACAATGGGCACCCATTTACTGGCCAAATTAGCCCCAAATTAAAGGCTCATTTCAATTTGGTCTCTGCTTAAAGTAATTGGACTAGGACAGTCGATAGCAGACAACCCAGTTAGATCAAAACTGTGATCAGCCTATCAATCAAATCCACCTTGAGAAATAACACAACATCAAATAATGAAAGAAGGTGATCCACAAATGCATACATTGAATATTGAATACAGAAAAAAACATATATCATAAAGTATTGTCTAATTTGCAGTATTTTAGATATAACAATAAGCAAACATTCACCCAAAATATATGGCAATATATCCCCCATCAGTTTCTCTTCAGCAGAGTGTGAGTGAGTTAATTTTCCTTTTCCTTGGTTCCAGGGGATAGTATTGAAAAGTATACTGGAGCTTTAGAGCAGATTTGTTGGAGGAAAAGAGTCAAGGTCAATCCATGAATCAGTCTCCATCCAAGAGAAACAACTAGCTCTGCTGCTGCTCACTATCTTTAGTGGGATCAGCTGAATTGGTGTGTGTGTGTGTGTGTGTGTGTGTGTAAGTGTGTGTGTGTGTGTGTGTGTGTGCGCGCGCGTGTGAGAGAGAGAGAGAGAGAGAGTCGTACAAGCAAGACAGAAAGTAAGAGAGTGTGTGTGAACATGGGCCCATTTTGTTCATGTTCTTGCACTCGATGCACCCTATTTCCCAACTTCTACCTCAAAGTCTTTTTTAAACCTCAAATCAACCTGTAAATCTCAAGGTAGTGATTTTACAGCACATTCAATATCACTGTGAGTTCTTACAGTTGGTACTCTGAGGCTATCAAGAAATATCATCTGTAATTAGGGGCAGCAGGGTTGCGAACTGGTCAGAGAGAGCGTCCTGTAATCAGTCTAAGACCTATGGTTCAATCCTAGAAAACAGACACAGCTATGTATTCTTTTAAAGGTGTCCTTGAGCGAGAAACTGAACCCATACTTGCTCATTTATTGTAGGTCACTCTGGATTAGGGCATCAGCTAAATACTTAAGCGTAAAGTAAATGTAATCATCTAAGGTTAGGGCTAATATTGGCAAACTGCTACAGCCTTTTGAGGAAGGTACAGTCATTAGCGCTCCCCCTTGTGTTGCAGTCGGAGCACACACAGACTCCTCCACTGCTACATTTGCTCTATGCGAACCCCAAGTCCATTAGAAAATTAGAGAGTTATGAGGAAAGGGGGGGAAACAAAAGTTACCAGATGGCCTGCCGTGGCGTACAGGATCGGCATGGGTGTCATTAGCTGCAGGTAATTGCGGTCATTTACGTGTGTAATGTAATGGTGATGCGTGGTGAGAATCTGAGTGCGGTGCGGCCCTGCTGTTTGTCCTCTTGCACACCGTCCAGACCAGAATGAAGTAGGTCAGGGAAGAGAGTAGTGTGTGTGTGTGTGTGTGTGTGTGTGTGTGTGGGCGGGGCAGATAAAGTCAACTCAAGACCAGGTTCAAAATCGACCTTGAGGCTAGAGCCATGAGTCACAGTTTGAAAGCATGGCCGCCACATCACAGGCTTTTATCAAGGACTGACTGGTTTGTGTTACAGTTCCATCATGTTTGACAGCCACTGATTGGCGCTAGGATGAGCTGTGGATAAAGGTTATTCCCATTCCCTTATGGCTCAGCGTCTTTGGGAATCACTGGGAATTCTCTTTGGAAAGAAAGGAGACGTGCTCCAAGGCTCAGAGAGTCACTAGTGAAACCCTGCCAGCTCCGACTTGGTTGTTGTCAATCGATGTTCACACAATCAATGTGCAGGAACAACCCTCCTCCACTGCAGTCCCTCATCTCTCTCTCTCACACACGAATGCACACACACACACACACAGGAATGCACACATGCAGACATCCATACAAACACGCACGCAAACATATACACACGTGAAGACAACACACACACGCATGCACACACGCAGACTCTCTCTCCGCCTCGCTCTATCTCCCTCCTTCCTTCCTTCCTACTCTGCACAGATGTGCCGGGGGACCATGTTTTCTTTCCCTCATCTCCTTCATCAAGGTCAGCTTTGGAACTTTATTATTTTCTACTGGTCGACTTCTTTCCACGGGGAGTGTCAGAAAAACCCTACTGCTCCATCCCAGACGAACTCTTCCAGATCCAACTCAAAACAGAGAGAGTTGGGGGTCACCGCGGGAATATCAGCACATTCTTGACCCATTCCACACTGCACAAACTCTCAGATAAGACTCTCAGTAGTTTCATCTTCATAGACTTTCTTTCAGCTGATCCCAAAATGAAGGATAGTGAAAATCTATGTTGGGAGCCTATGAGAATTCCACTGCATCTGTACAGATGTTTCTTGATATGTTGAGATCAATAGGGCACAAAGAGGCAAACTTTGGCAAATTTATAGACCAGCATACTGGTTCCAGCATACAGTATGTTCACCATCATTCTTGTGGAACACATACGCCACATCTTGCTCAGCTATGGCATTGGGTAAACTTCATGAAGTCTAGATCTTTTTGATGCGCAGCTGGGCCCCTCACTTATTCATAAGCTTACTCCCATGCTCATTAGATATTCATAAACGCTGAGTGTTTGGAGTCAAACACTCGATTAGACCGTTATGGATGTCAAAGAACCCTTCCAGACGTTCAGTGTTATCGGCGGGTCAAAGAATTCTGCTCCGCTATTGATCTCCACATCGCCAGGGGGGCCAGTGGATTTTTCATTTTTACCGTGTTAGCTCGAGTACACCTCGAAATAACATGCTTCGCTGTTGCCCTTTCATCCTTGTGTGAGGCGTCTGAGGTGTGTGCGGTGTTTTCATGTGAGACCTCCGCGCGAATCAGAACAGCTCCCGGCACTGAAGATGTAATATCATTGTTCAATACATCACTTCAGCTACGCAACTTGCTGCGCTTTGTTTGCTAGGGGGTCATATGAGTAAGGCTTTATCCTGTTTAATCCATAGCGTGAGTCATTATATTGTTTCTTATTATATAAAAATGCTTATAGGCCTACATATCTACCTTTTATTTTACTTTTACCTCCTTGTGTTAGGCCTGGACCCTAAGGTAACTACTGTACTACTACTGTAACATGCTGCTAGCAGCTAGGCTATACTACGGTAAGCTAGGCTAACGCATCCTACCTGGAGATTTTAGACTTTTTTTACATGGATGTAGTGGACAGTAAACCCATCTAAAATCAATTTAGCCACCTTTTTATTTGCGGAATAGAGCTTAGTCGCCTTTTCAGCCTGGTTGGCATGAATCTTTATCAACTGAATTTAAAGCGTACATCATAGGAAGTAGTCTCAGGCTGGTATAAGCTGGTTTTAAGGGAAAGGGGAAGCATACATTAATGCTTCTCTGAAATCAATTTTTGTTCATGGTGCCTGTTTGCCTTATGGCGATCACTGACAGACAGGAGGCCGTAGTTTACCCAAATTTTTATTTACCACTACATCACCGGCTGTATCTCACTCTCTGATGGCTGCTTAGGTTATTGCTGGCTGCTAAGAGAGATGAACAGCGCAAATTTATTGGAGTCTCTAAGAGAGTGATAGCACGTTGTGCTGGCTGCTAACGTTAGCATGCCTCACACGCTTCTGTGCTTTCGCTGCCAGACAACAACCCCCACCCCACCAACACACACACACACACACACAGACACACACACACCAGGCTCTCGCTCTCTCCTGTCTCTCCTGCTGAGAAATCTCGGGGTACCGCTGTTGGATTACAAACATCATCATTTAGTGCTGGCTAGCTGGCCCGATAGAGTAGGACAGACAAGTGGCACATCACAGCAGTTATCAGTCAGGTAGTCAGAGAGTACAGGCACTCTCTGAGCTCCCTCTAACATACTGTACACACAAGCCCACAGTACAGAATAAACACACACCGCAGACAGGCCGACACGCACAAAGCCACACGCAAACACACAGACACACATCCACACACACGTTAATGCTAGTGCACACATGCATAGACATACATAGAAATAAATTAGCTCTCGCTGCCTTTCACGCACACACACACACACACAGAGTCCTCATTCAGCACAATGAGGCGGTGCATCATTTTCCAGCTCTCTGAAGCACCTCACTAGATCACTCCATTGTTGTTGTTTCTCTCTATTTCCGATGCTATGCCCATCGGAATACTGCTTAGCCTGGTTAATAGTGTGTGTGTATGTGTGCGTGTGTGTGCGTATGTGTGTAACTCTGTTCATTAGGCAAGCCCAATCGTGGGGCCAGATGGCAAAGCGAGTTTGTTTAATTAAAACCATTCATATTTCAAGAGCGGAGCGGCAGCAGCGCTGGTCTTAGGTCTGATTTCCCCAACTTGGTGGAGGGATGGGAATGTGGGCGGAAAGACGGATGGTGCGCAACACACACACACACATGTGCTGTGCTTGCCTGCCTGTGTGTGTTTGTGTGTGAATATGTGAGCAAGTATGTGTGTGTGTGTGTGTGTGTGTGTGTCTGTGTACTCATCACGACCCCAGTGCAGCGAGTGGTGCAGTGGAAAATCACCCAGTGGAAGACACTCTCACCATCAATCAGTATTTTACACTCACGCTTTTTTTCCCCCCCATCGCCCCTTTCCAAGGTCACGGTCCATGTGTTCGTTCAGCATGGCGGGGAAAGAGTTAAAAAGACCACAGCATTTATCAGAAAATTAAAATCAGGCCAGAAATGGGAGAAATCCTGCCCAGTGTAGCTATCTTAATCAGTTACGTCTGCCTATCCAAGGTGTGTGGGGTAATGCATGTGCATGTATGATGTGCGTTCATGTGTGTGTGAAGCTCGATGCCTGTGTAATGTGCGAGAGGGTTTGCGCGTGCGCGCGCGCGTGTGTGTGTGTGTGTGTATGCGTGTGTGTGCAGTCCTCTCCCACTGTGTCACACATTCATTCCCACCTGTCCCTTACCCCTCACCTCCTATTTCTTCCCCTGATATCCTCAGGTGACAGCGAGGGAGATAGAAAGAACAAGAAGACCTAGTGAGATGGTGTGAAAGAAAGCGGCGAGGACGGCGGAGAGAGGGAAGCACGGCGAGGCAGAGGCAGAGTAAATGAGAAACACGCTGTGCGAGGGCTCAGAAATGGATGGAACGACGGAGGGAGACAGACCGAGCGATAGAGACAGGCAGAAAGAGAGAGAGAATGAATGAAAAAAGAAAAAAAAAAAACATGAGAGAGCTAGAGAGAATGAGAAGGCCAGAGACGCAACAGACAGAGAGAGACGATGAGAGCGGGAGAGAATATGAGAGAGAGAGAGAGGAGAGAGAGAGAGAAAAAGAGAAAAAAAGAGAGAGAGAAGGGTGGCATGCATGGGGAAGTTGCCAGCAGGGAGTAGTGGCTGACAGAGAGATGATTGATCACTGCTCAGCCAGAGCAGGCAGGTATTCAAATCATACCCCAGTGTCACACACACAGTCCTCTCTCTCTCTCTTTTTTTTTGTGTGTGTGTGTGTGTGTGTGTGTCTCTCTCTCCACATGGGCAGACATGCACATGTACAGCCCGCCCAGTGCAGTCTTACTCCCATAACACACTGCACTGAGGGAATAAAACTCCTACCTGCCTAGCTGCTCTTAACACAAAGCAGGCAGACCAGGGGGAATCTGGGGGAAAGCATCGATCCCTTATTGATTTTACCTATTAAATCCACTTCAGTAATAAAGGGGAGAAGTAGACGAATGGGAGGAGACAGGGTAAAGAGGGATTTCTAGCCTTGAAACAATTGGAGATTTGTCTTGAAAGAAGAGAACTGTGCAAAAAGGAGTGCAACACAATATTTAGTGTTATTGATATTAAGTACATTTAGCGCAGTGTACATTACAGAGGAGAATGCCAAAAAGAACCAAGTGCTGATTGTATGCATGGTGTAAATTTTGTGGTAGCCTATAAGTTGTAGGGAAATGGTATGGTATGGTTGTACACTTGTGCATACAAATGCACACACACACACCGACATTGTGGATGTCCATTTGTGGATAGCAGTATTGTTGCTGTGGTGCTTTGTGTAGCTAGAGGTTGCCCCCCCCTCCTCCTGACAGATTAAAACAGCCATTCAGCAGGCTTACAGACGCTAATACAAGGAGAACCATCACACAGAAATAACGGCCATTTTGTTTGAGAGAGAGAAAAAAACAGTGTAGCTGCTTTATAGTACGCTTGAGACACAGTGTATGTAAAAATAATATGTACCCATCATTACACAAAATAGTGCAGAAAATGTTTTTTTAAAGGCCCCGGACTGTCAAGATGCCTGCAATCAAAGCCCCACTCCAGTAAGGCAGCCATATTGTTTCGGAGGGGGAATATGAGTGTTGACTTTCACTTCAAAGATGGTCGTCTGTTGCACTTCTACATTGTCTTCCGCAATCTGGTAGCGTAGTTGAAAAAGCACAAGCAGGCACTTGTAGGGGAGAAGAGAAAGAAAGAGACCAGAATGGTTTTTCATGCCACTGCAGCGACATGACTGTATTTTCAATGAGGGCCTACAGTCATACGCACCACCATGAGCATTTTGAGCCTTTTTAGGTGCAACGAAGCGGTGACTAGCAATTTGGCTTGTCTCCAAATGGCGCTGGCATTTGCTGTGTTTGAAATAAAATCACGTTCTCAGACAGCTGTTAATTTGGAATGTGCCTCCCCCTTTTTTTTTTTTGTTTTGTTTCTTTCTTTCTTGTCTCTTTCTTTCCACCACCTCTCTCCCGATATCATCATTTCTTGGCTGGGTTATGTGTGTCAGGTGCGGCGTTTGGGGGGGAACAGGTGGGGCGGTCTTCAATGAAGACAATTAAACACCTCGAAGGCACTCAGCCAAAGCCTCCCGCCCTTCACTCCCTCCTTTTCTCTGTCCCCCCGTCTCTCCCAGGCACTCTGTCTTCTGCTTGTTTTCCCTCCTCCTCTTCCCACCTCCTCCCCCTTTTATTCCCCGTCCAACTCCTTCTGGTCTTCACTTTTTTTTTTTTTTTAAACCTCTCTCTCTTTCTTCTCCTGCTTTTTCCCAGAAAAACATGCCGTTTGATTTTAGGATTCTATGTGTGTGTGAGATGAGGAAGAGGTGAACAGGTTTTAGAGGGCGAGGGAGCGTCAGGTGGTTATGTTGGCAGCGCTGGGACACAGTGGGTGCCGTGTCTTTCCCAGTGTGAGGTCCCTAGCATGGGGGTGGGGTGGATTCTGGTGTTTCAGATTCAGTGTTTAGCCCCACCAGCCTGTTCAATACGGGTGTGGTGTACAAAGGGATGCCAGCTGCAAGGGGTGCCCACAATCTCACATTCTCTCTCTCTCTCTCCGCCTCCCAGCCTATTTATAATTTCTAGATTTTCTGACCCCTGAATGTGGGCTGAACATTGTGTGCATCCACAGAAGAACACTGCAATGGACAACAGTGTGACTTGCATGTGTGTGTGTGTGTGCGTGTCTGTGTGTGTGTTGCAGCACGCCAACCAACTTCACACCAGGAACGAATCAGAGAGAGAGACACTGAGAAAGCGAAAGAATGAAAGAAATATTTTTTTTTTTTCTCACTTGGGGGAATATGCTGAAAAAGCACAAACATACAGTACAAACAGAATTCAGAAAAGCATGTTCATGCATTCACACATTCTGTAGGCCGACACCGAGCTGGGGCGATAGAAGTCCCTCTCATGCATTCATTCATGCACGGACCCAACATACACTTACTGTGCAAACACTGTCCCACCCCCGACACCCCCTCCCTCACACACAAACACATCTGAGCATAATAACTTTGGCACGTTAACCTCTCTCCTCCTTACTTCAACACATTCTTTCCTAACGTCTGAAATAGGCTTCCAAGTTGCCGGCAATTTACTTCTGCACACAAGGAATGCCGCGCTGATTATAAAAACAATCACATTTATGAGGCTGCAGAACTTTCAAAGCAAGAAAAGGTGAACATGCATTCCCGAGCCCAGACGAACCGGCTGGAACCAGATGTAACTCGCTTAGAGCCAATATATGAAAAAAGTGACTTACTTACCAAAAAATCGGTCAAATAGAGGATTCTGAGTATGTGCGTGCTATTGTTTGACTATAGACAGTGACAGTGTTTCTGACCTTTAAGGCAGATTAGCATATTGTATACGTTTTTCTGGCTGTGTTCACACTGTGCCTTCACAACATCTACCTTCTCTGTCCCCATCATAGTCTAAGACCATAAATTTACACTAGTAACAAAAACATACAAACAAGCAGAATTTAAATACAGTAAGAAAATAATTTGGTGAAAATCATGAATAAAGTCTGTATTTTCGTGGTTTGGCTCTCTCTGGGTGGTGAAGGCACCCAGTTTGGATAAGGGCCTGGTCTTTACTCACCCATGTGTGCCTATTCACAGAGCGTCCCGGTGTGCCATGTCTCCAGTAG
>NW_027283643.1:0-22920 GCF_046629955.1 Centroberyx affinis | reverse complement strand
TCACTTAAGTTAGGATAATACGCATAAATTGGTGAGCTGAACTGCTGACAAACCCTGTTGGCCTGTGATTTGGGAGAATGCTTGTGACTGGTCCTCTGTATTCTGAGGTGTGATTGTGCAGCTAGCCAAAACTTTAAATAAAAAAGACTGTTCATTCTTTGGGAATTTAAGGACTTTTATTCTTTTTGCTGCTGAAAAAGTAGCGCTCAGCCCTCTAATGAATCCGTCTGATTGTCTGAAATGATTCTCCCCCGTTTTCAAATTGAAGGCAAATTGGAACCGATTGGAAAGGCGTCTGACATAATGAGCGAGGACGAATGTAAACAAAGAATCTCCATTTCTTCTCGCCCCGGCCGGTAAGAAGTGGGAGTAGATCATGCGTGTGCCAGAACACGAGTGTGTCCATTCCATAGATTTTTTACTCAGCGGGTAATATTTGATAGGGGAATGACCCCAGTCAATATCGCAGCACTGGCACCAGAGTGGATGCACTGTAATTGAGTCACTATTGTAGCATAGCAGCACTTCTTCACCCAGAGGCTTAATTACCCAACTGACCTTTTTCCTGGGTGTTATTTGGCCAGTGTGAGGTAATTCCAAAGGAAGAGAAAAGGTGGGGCGAAACATCTTATTTCCTTCAAGTGATGTTGGGATTCTTTCTACTCATTTCAATGCAAGGCAACAGTAAACGTCGCCCCCCCCCCACGAATAATGATGTCCCTGTCTGGGCCAATCAGTAACAAATATGTCACCTTGTAATTGTAGTTCCCCCTTGGGCCAATCAGTGTCATTTTGAATGCCGGAATGCAACAGTGAGATGCATCATTTCTCCAAAACTTGTCAAAATCGGATCAGTGGTGTCTGACATATTGCATGTTACATATGGATGATTGAACACATGATATAGCCCTCCCCCCCCCTCCCCCACCCCCCTTGAGCTGATCAGTGTCATTTTGTGAGAACTAAGTGGTGAGATGCATCATTCCCCCAAGTTTCAGCAAAATCCAACCAGTAAACAAACGATGTAGCGCCCCCCCCCCCCCCCCCCCCCCCCCCTTAGGCCATTTTAAATTTGTGAATATAAAATTTTGCTAGAAGAATAATCACAATGATTACATAACTTTCTTTCAAAGCATTTGTCATAAATAACAGCGTAATTTTATAGTGCAAAGCAAAGTCAGAGTATCTTGCCTCTTTTATTTACAAGCAGAAACCTCAAGAAAGACATCCACTCCTGTAGGCTAAAATTAATATTAATACCCACTCCATTAATATAAGATGGTGAATGGAACTTCTCATTCACAGTGACGGATTACCTTTACCGACCGAACTGGAAGTCTCTGGAGCTGTTTTCAATGCCGTTTGGAATTGAATGGGAGCGAATGAGCCTGAGAGGCACGGCAAAACTGATTAAAAAAGTATCTTTAATCATGGCGCATGCATGTAAAAAGAGTAAGAATTGACATTAAAGGGATGGAAAATGTAAAAAAAAATGAGGGGGAAAAAAACTCATATCACACTGGAACTGTTGATGAAGCCTGACAACCCAGAATGTTTTCGTGGCTAAAGAGGTTGTGCAGTAATTTGTCAGTTAATAGGCTATGGGGGTTGTGCGTTCAGTGCAATAGTTGCACAGTATGATGCAATGGGGTCGTGCAATTTGTTGCTTTGCTTTCTTTTTATTAAGTATTAGTAGTATTAAGTTTTTTAAGTATGTAGGAATATGCGTGTTAAATTGTATGTATGTGTGCATGATTGTGACACAGCAACACAAGAGTCCAAGACAAATTTCGCCACAGGGAAAATAGAATTATCTTATCTTATCAATGTGTCTGTGGCCATATCACATATCACAGCAACAGCAACTGAACCTTGAGCTTAGATGGTGCTTTTCGCTGCTTGAACTCCACATTACACCTCAATGATATTCCCATTAAAACGACATGTTAAAAACATTCCCAGCTCAGAGACTCTCTCAATGTCCTTTTCATGCAAGAGGACACAACTCCCCGCAGATTAATTTACCTACAGAGACACCGGAGAAGTAATTTATCAGTCAGGTGAATACAGATCCTGCTCTTCGATTTCAGCCGTCTCTCTGCTGCTGCTTACCTTTTTTTCCCCACCGTCCTCCGAGGCAATGTGTGTGGGGAATAGCAGGATCTATGTGGGGGGTTTTTTTTTTCCAAGTCAGATACCCCTATTTCAATTTGGGAAGCTTTGCTGCCTTTTTCAACAGTCTGAACCGCTTCGGTGGTTGAGGTATACGTTTTGCAAATCTTTGGTGATGAGACTGTTTTCCGTCACAGAAGAGGAATTGCTAAGTAAATCCTCTTGATGGCGAAGATTAATTGCCGCTGAGAATGCAGTTGATGTGCACGCAGGGTTATTATTTGGTTTAAAAAGATATTTTTTTTTATCGTACACTGAAAATAAACAAATCACCATTCCCTTTTCTCCTTCAAATCTCAATGTAATCCCAATGCGATCCAAATGCATACATTATTCTAGTTGTACACACTCACCACTACACTGCAAATCATATTTTGATCATACAGCAAACCCAGATTATGGATTACAACTCTTCTTTCTTCGCCTCTAGCCCTTAACTGTGATCCGAGCCCGCTTCCCTTGTGCAATTTTGATGCATGTTCTCATTGAGCTTCAGCAATCCAGCTGCTTTTTCTCTAACCCCCCTTGTTTCATCCTTTCGCTCTCTCGGTTTAAATCCACAGTATGTGCCAACACTATGATGTACAAAGAAGTTCAAGTTTGTTTATTTATGTAGCTCTTTATCACAAGACTGCCTCAAAGGACTTCTGTCTGACTCTCTGTATTGTAGGCAGAGAGATAACAGAGAAACTATGATCAAAACAGCCATTCTTCTACATTCTCTAATTGTGTTCTTCTTGTTGATTGAAATTAGAACAACCTGGTATCAAGTTTAAATTGCACTAACTAGTCAAAGTCAGTACCGTCTTTTGTTTATTTTATTTTTTACAGTTGTTGCAAGATGATTTGTGAGCAGCATATACTAATGTTCCAGCAAATACTAATCACCTGCCATACAAACTCATGGGTTCACAATATGTGCAGTATGGAGTGGGATTCCGTTCAAAATGCATATGTTTTCAAGGCAGAGGTACCAGGGGGCCGGTTGCATAAAACACGTTAAGTTTTCTCCTAAAGTATGACACTTAAGGCTTAATTTCTCCGAAAATTAATTCAAGAAGTCTGGTGAAGAGGTCCATCCAAGAGGTGCAAAAAAAATACGACAACTTCTTCATTTATCACCATAAACTCGGCCATGTTGCGGTTAAGATAGAGTCAGAGGTACCTTAAGTTTTTTCTTACTTTGGTTGCTAAGGTCTTTTGTGCAACGGTTTAACTAACTTTAAGGGACTCCTTAAGTATAAGACAAAGATTAGGAGAAAACCTTAAATACTTAAGTGAACATTTTAAGGAAACCTTAAGGAGAAGACTTAACAGTGTTTTGTGCAACCGATTTTATTTTAAGGAAACCTTAACTCAGACTTTAATCTCAAATCTTAATTTAAGGTGTTTTGTGCAACCAGTCCCAGGTATTATATACCAGGTACCATGTGTGTAATGTAGAATAGAAAAAATGCAGTGATTCTCAACCTTTTTCATATTAAAGACCCCTACTTTAGTCCACATTAGAGCCACAGTATGATGAGATTTGATGAGATTTTCTCTCTCGGACCCAAATCTGAGAATATCTTTATTGTTAGATATGATTTTGTCCAGAATTCCATGACAATCTGTATTGTAGATAGAGAGATAACAGAGAAACTATGATCAAAACTGTCATTCTTCTACATTCTCTACTTGTGTTAACTTCTTGTAACTGAAATAACGCTAAGGTTTAACGATTCATCAGTTTGCCGGGGGACCCTCTGGAACCCCCCCCCCCCCCCTCAAGGACCCCCTGGTGGTCCCCCGGACCCCACGTTTGAGAACCACCGTCGGGAGCCGCACAAGACCCACAAAAGTCAAAAGATTTCCAGCGAGACGTTAGCAGAGAACGGAAAAGAAAAACTTCTCGGACCGCTGAGTCATCGGGGGGGGGGGCCGAAAGTGCGTTTGATGTAACATCTGTAAAACGAAACATTTGATCAAGAGAGGCCGCGGAAAGCAACACAGTGGATATGAGGTCCATACGTCTAAATCACGGAAGTCTAATTAGAGCCGGCGCTTTATGTTCCGACCGCTGACACACTCTGCCCCTCCTCTGCATTATTCATAACTTGTTATAATTCTCACCGTTCTCCCGTTTCGGCGATATGGATCACGCCCCATTCCCCCCGTTGTGGCGGGAGGGGGGGGAGTGAGGGAGGTGGGGGAGTGAGGGGGGGGGGGCGAGATATTGCCCGCTGATGAATTAAGTGGCTGTGTCATCGGCGGAGTATAAATGGAATGAACCCCAGAATAGAGAGGTCTTTCATCTTTTCAGATAAGACCGTCCTGATTACATCTAAATGTAGAGCAACATTTAGAGGACTATCAATCAAAGTGGAGAGGAGGGAAAAAAAAAAAAAAAGGGGGGGGGAACTGAAGGAATTATGCCTCAAAATGGCCTCCCTCCCTTTAATTTCCTGTGACAGCGTGCATTAGCTCCCGCCATTTAGACTGGCAAATGATCGCGACTGCTGCTGCTGCCGGTAGCGAGGAGGGACCTAATGTAGCGTCTTCCCGATGTGTTTTTTTTTTTTTTTTTTTTTTCTTCATCTCACCGATCCTAGATCCAAGCACCCCCCCTCACCCCCCAGGCCCCCCCCCCCTCCCCTCCAGCCGCCTTTGCATCTCTCGCCTCCTTTTAAGTGTCTCTTTCTCCACTTTTTTTCCACTCTATCGGATTTCATCCATTTGCGCTCTCTCTCTCTAAGCCAAACCCCCCCCCCCCACACTTTGCCTCGCGGGCCCTCGGGGCGAGCCCTTTAAAAAGCTGTAAGTCCTTTTTTTTGTCTCATCCACCCCGCTAAGTACAGTGACGGTGGGGTCAGTGAAGCTTCAAACTAACTCAGTGTTCGAGGAGCCTTTCACAAGAGGGGTGGGGGGGTGGGGGGGGGCCGGTTGTAAGTGTTGTGACGCGTTTGCTTCAGCTCTGGTCCTTTTACCGCCTTTGAGGGACGATAGACTTTTTCCTTTTGTTGTTGTGGCAGGGTGAAAAGACAGTGTGTGTGTGTGTGTGTGTGTGTGTGTGAGTGAGAGAAAGAGAGAGAGAGATTGCATGTGTCTCATAGAAAGATAGGTCATTATATGAGGCGTCTTTAAAATGATAGGAATTAAGGTCTTCCTCCAAGTGTGCATGCTTATGTATGTGTGTGTATGTGTGAGTGAGTGAGAGAAAGAGAGAGAGGTGGAAGACGTACTCAGATCTTTTACTTAAGTAAAAGTAGCAATACCGCAGTATAAAAATACTCTGTTACAAGTAAAAGTCCTGCATTCAAAATGTTACTTAAGTAAAAGTACAAAAGTATTAGCATCAAAATGTACTTAAAGCAACAAAAGTAAAAGTACTCATTATGCAGAATGGCCCATTTCAGAATAATACAGCATATATTGTATTATTGAATTATAATTATTGATGCATTAATGTGTAAGCATCACTTTAATGTTGCAGCTGGAAAAGGTGGGGCTGATTTCCACTACTTAATATACTGCTGGGTATCTTACAGTAAGTTATCAAATAAAGGTAGCGGAGTAAAAAGTACAATATTTCCCTCTGAAATGTAGTGGAGTGGAAGTATAAAGTAGCATAAAATGGTAATACTCAAGTAAAAAACTCAAAATTGTACTTAAGTACAGTATTCGAGTAAATGTACTTACTGTAGTTACTTTCCACCTCTGATTGTATGTGTGTCAAAGAAAGATGGGTCTTTATGTTAGGTTTCTCCAAAATTATAGGAGATATGACTTTCTCATACCCGTGTGTGTGTGCTTATGTGTGTTTATATGTGTGAGTGAGTGAGTGAGTGAGTGAGTGAGACAGAGAGAGAGAGAGAGAGAGAGAGATTGCATGTGTGTCAAAGAAAGATAGGTCATATGAGGTATCTTTAAAATGATAGAAATTAAGGTCTTCCTCCAAGTGTGCATGCTTATGTATGTGTGTGTGTGTGTGTGTGTGCTCATTTGAGCCGGTGTGAACAGGTGAGCTGATTGCATTAGCCACTATTTCCCATCATTGTTGGGGGTCCGGCCCAGTTTAGATCCCCATCAGACGGCTAATTAAGCTCCGCAGCCGGTCAGCATTGTCATTTAGCCGTGTTTCCATAGCAGATTTCCTATAGGCTGACCAGCATACACAGAATACCACTGCACTGCCGGCCCACTATTATGCATGCATGAGTGTTTACGCTGCAGATAAGGCGTCTTTTATCACAGCATATACCCCATATCTCCATTTATCACCAGTGTAACTAATGGCCACGATGATGGATTGCAGTAATACCACGTCTTTCACTAGGTCCTTAAGTCCCCTTATATTGTGTTGGAAACCCATCTCATCCATCTTCCATATCCCAGCAGCCCACTGGGTGATACACAGCACACATTTTTCCATGACCGCGGCCATACACTGTGTCATATTTAATGGTGACTCGCTGCCAGTTCTGACAAGAGACAAGCCTATATAGGAAAAAAGCCTCTCTTCTGTGTTTTTTTGCCGGGTGACATCCACTCGTTCTTCACTTGATTTCTCAATACCCACAGAGAGTTTTGCTTCTTTTTAAGAGCATAACTGACTTGTAAGTCCTTCATCCAGATGTGGACGGTGTCCCCCAGTCACCGCCTCATATAGGCAACTGGAAAAAAATGTGACTGTGGAAAACAGCGCCCTCTACAGACTGGCTTACACCTCTATTTAGTGTGATTTTCCCCATTAGAAGTATAGGGGAGACCGGGGCATGTTGTCACATTTTTTACTCATCTCTCAGCAGTGCCTTACTGACTGAGATACAATATATATTTTTCTAGCTGGATAAAGGTCTCCTCTAAAGAATGGCATTTTTATATTTTTAATAATTTACTGGAAGCAAAAGTTATTACTGATGAAATACCACTTGACAACTTGCGACTTGCTTTGTGTTTGTGTACTCAATTCCATTTCCTCTGAAGGATATATACTATATTAACATGAAAAAATTACTCTTGTACTGAAAACAGCATACTTCATCTTAGAAATCGACACCCACCACACACCAGGTAAAATAACCTGTCCTTCAGCCATCTTAATTTAGAGTTCACATTTCAAATTTAGAGTTAGAGTGTTTTGACTTTGACTGTTGTAATCAACATAGGTAACCTCTTATTAAGAAAGTAAACATTTGTGTGATTGGAGTTTTGACTGTTTCAGAAATAAAGCCACTGAGACAACTTACCCATGTGACAACCAGCCCCGCTCTCCCCTATCTATATCAGTTTGCGTCTTCCAGTTGAGACACAGCATGGTGTTGATTTGACTTCAGGAGACACTTGAATGTCTAGCGTTTGAGTCCAGGTCTTCTAGTACAAGATTACCTTAATATAGTTTTTTATGGTAAAGTCAGCTACATCAGCATCAGAAGCAAACACCTCTATGTGGGCTTGTTCATCAATGAATCTGAAAAAAATAACTCACATTTCCTCAAGCATATCAACATTAACTTCCCTTGTCCCTACAACTACTTTCATGTTTTCATGTTATGCAAGTTTAACCATGGTAACATGAAGTTCAACACCACCTATCACTTAAAGTGGCTCAGAAATCACTTTAATTAAACAAACAATTAGGCTTTTTGAAGCCTGACGCCGACATTTTTGGACTGAAATTACTACTGGGGGATATTCAATATGTTTAAATTTGACAATTTTCATGCCAGAAAATTACAAAATTATTTTATTCTTGTCAGGGTGGAAAAGCCTCTGAAACAGCATTTAGACCGTGGGACAGTAAAACTCAGAGGTGGAGTACACTGACCAAATTTTTTTTTTTTTTAAAAAAGGCCAGTATCGTTCCCATATATTGTTCTAATCCTACCAACAATGACTGCTTACATGGACAGCAATAATCCGATATTAACCTGATTAAGACAATAGTCTGAATAAGAAATTGCCATGTAAACAGCATTTTCTGATTCCCTTAACCTGAATAATCACATTAAGACATGTGGAGTATTCTGATTTTAGTCTCATTACTGAAGTGCATTTTAGACATGTATACACCTTAATCCAACTGTGACTCTCTTTTTGGAGTGTTCGCATTATTTTGCAACACAAGCGGCAATCCAACTGCTTGACAACACTCTCTCTGCCTTCCAAAGGTTGCAAACTTGTTTACAGAGGAAAAAAGATGACTGACACCAGAAAAAAAAAGAAGTTCCAACATTTCACGGAGCGAGGCTCAAACTGTCACCGTTCTCAGGATTTTGAGAGAAATGGATAGCATGAAATCTTCCATAAAGTCTTAAACTGTGCGTGTGCTGCAGTGACTTCACCTTTGTCCTGTTGATTGGACTCTTCAGCATGTAAACAGGAATATGAAAGGAATAGTTCTATAAGCGACCCATGTAAACAGCTTAATCGGAATATTGTCTTATTTACAGTAAGGTCAATAGTCACGTTATTTGTCTCTAGAATCCCTCTAGAATGTTCTTCTTGCACAGCACACACATGTCTGGCCTCGCTCCCCTTTGACAAACGGTAAACATCTTTTTATGACAGAAGCTAAACGGAGCAGCAGAGTAATATTGCTCACGAGTCAAAGGCTAAATGTCATAACGTCTGTCATAGAGCTCGTCACACGGTCATAATGAAGTCGTTTGCCGTGAACCGAAGACAGAAGCTCATGTGTGGTGACAGTTTAACGGCCTCATTACATTAGCTAGGTGACAATAGCTTTTCAGATCCGTCAGCCGGGGGGGGGGGGGGGGGGGGAAGGCGGTGACAAGCCTTCTGGTGGTCTTGAAGGGCCGGTGCACCTGGCAGGAGCGTGGGAAGGAGTTTGACATTGTGGGTGACAAACAGTGGCAGTGTGTGTGTGTGTGTGTGTGTGTGTGTGTATGCATGAATCAACTCAACCTCTGAGTTCATTCATGCGAAGAAATCTTCGGGGGTTTTTGACCCCTGTGTCCCTCGTGCTTCCTGTGGGCCAAGGTTATTATCGTTAACGAAAACACGAAAACTAGGTGTGAAAAAATTCAATTCAGTTCAAATGTATTTGTATAGCACCGTCTCATACAAAAGCAGTTCAAAGTGCTTTACATAAAAACAGAATAAAACAGCAGAAATGTGCAAATAAACAGAAACATCCATCCATACATATACATAAAAACACATATAGCCTACATACACACATACAAACAAACATAATGTACAAATACAGTGTGTTCATTTAAGAAAATGCTCAAGTGAAAAAACATTTTCGTTAACTGAAATAAAAATAAAAACGAGGCTTTACAAAAAAACTATAACTGAAACTGCATTGTGTGTTTACAAAACGAACTAAAATAAACAAAAATTATAGGGAAAATGTCTTAAGTTTTCGTCTTTGTCAATTTATTTCATACATAAGCCTAGTATTTTGAATTTTTGAATCTCGCCCCTGACAAATACCCCATATTACAAAAAAGACTAAAACTAACACTGAAACTAATAAAAACTAAACTAAAACTAAGCATTTTCAAACAATAAAAACTAAACTAGCAAACCCGCTTTAAAAACTAATTAAAACTAAACTGAAATTGAAAACAAAAAGTCAAAACGAAAAAAAAAAATGCAAAACTATAATAATCTTGCTATGGACTTGGGAACTGGTGGTCAAAACAGTCAAAAAAATGTTGAGATGTAATAGAACGCCACATGCTAGCCCGTCACACAAATCCCACCCCACACACACACACACATACACACCTACTTATACAGCATCCATGCACCTCACACATCCCTAATTTGGTGACACCCGGGGCGGGTGTCACCTATTTTTGTGCCCCTCCCACTGGCATCACCCCATCACTCCCCTCCCATGGTCTTGTCAGCTGCACCGCATCACACCGTACCGTATGTGTTCTTGTGTCTTTGGTCCTGATTTGAATTCTGTTGAAATACTACTGTCATTTTATTTCCAGGTGCCCCTTGTCTCTGGGCTGGTCGCAGCACTGTCCTTTTCCCCTCATGAAACAGAAGCCAGAAATACTGCAGCGAAATCAGTTTATTTAGTTTCTAACAGCCTGCCAGAACGTTATGCATCACGGTTAATTCAACTTTAATCTAATCACCAGGCTTCACACAAAGGAGAGGAAGCCTAATGCACTAACTGCAGTCCCTCAATTCAGAATCGACAGTGCCGACAGATACAGAATTGCTTGGTTAAAACAAGGTGACATGATGGTGCTTCCACTTCAGAGGCTAGCTCTTGAGAAATAGGTGGAGAAATGGCTCAAACATCCATCTACGCCACGCACTTCATTCTTCATTTTAGAATCGTTGTTTGTCATGGGCATAGATGGTCATTCCTACGCTGGACTATTCTTGATTTTGAAATTTTAATGTCATTTTAATGTATTGTAACTGTTTTAATCCATTTACTGTTTTTAATCCATTGATTGTTCGGTAACACTTTACAGTAAGGGTCACTTTCTGGCTAGTTAATGCTTAATAAGCATTGACTAACCCTTAATTAACAGTTAGCTAATGTGTCTGGTAATCATTGGTAAATTACACATTAGTTAACTGTTAATTAAGTTAACAGTTATCTAACTTAACTTAGTGTACCCTTATTGTAAAGTGTTACCGATTGTTCTACTCATTATATTAATCATGCATTTCATGTAAAGCACTTTGAGTTGCATTATGAATGGTGCTATATAAATAAATAAACTTGAAACTTCAACTTGAAACTTTAAGGCAATATTTCCCCTGAACCCGGAGGATGTTGCTACTTGTCCCCGGATTTCCTGTGAAACCCGACCCAGTGGCACACAATCATCTTTTCTGACCTCCCCCAGTGACTTTATAAAGCGACTAGTGTCAAATCTAGCTAAATTATCAGACCATGGGAAACAATATTAATGTGTTGACTCGCAAAGCCAAGTCAAGTCGAGACAAAGCCGGGACAAGTCGGCACGGCTGATGCCGATACACTTGTTTGTCTAATCCAGAGGTCTAATATTCACAGTGCTTCCCATACAAAGCATGTTAGGATTCCTAAGAAGCCTACTGGCTTTGCTCCCCGTTGTGGATAAACTGGGTATTACCTCGGACAGGGCTGTAGGAAGCTGCTGGACGTGAATGTACTTCCGTCCCAGTGAGCATTTTTCCGTTGAAAAGACGTTGTAGACTACATTTCACCTACCAATATGACTTTGGAGAAATACCTTCACACTAATCAATATCGTCTCTCTTCCAAGCTGCAACTGAACAAATTATCAAATGATTAAACAAATTTGTGTTTTGTGACACGTTGATGTTGTAACCACATTTTAGCTGGTTGAAAAGAGGGCGAAAAGAGGTCTGAGACGTTCAGACCCACTTTTCAACTAGAAATCGAAACGTTGAAATCCCGGTTGGTGCTCACTGGGGTAAGTCAAGAACTTGTGTTAGCATATGCATGGTGCATGGTGTATCTAACAGGCCTTAGCGTTCGTTATCAGGACCTAGATAATGTTAGCCAGATAGCGAACTAGTAAGCTAAACTCTAGCTTTATCCACAATATCCACATTGGTCTCTCACAAGTCTTGCTTGTATATGTGGATTGTGTAAATAGTACAATTTAATCTCTCAAACTGCAGTCTAACCAAGAGCTAACCAAGACAGTGAATGCTAATGTGAACTCTTTCAATGACCACAGGGGTTTGTATCAGGCCAAGTTGCCCTTTTGGCTTCAAGATAATGATGTTCTTAGCAGTTGCTATACAATCTAGTGGAGCCAGCTGTACAGCCTTTTCTTTTTGTAGCTGCTGGTTAATATGATTGACTTGTTGTTCTTCCCCTTTTCATTGTTAGGAGGAAGTATGTCATCATCCCATCATGGATTTAGCCACCTGGCAGAGATTCCTCTAGAATGACAGCAGCCCGCTTCATCGCCCAATGCACACTCTTATCCCCTCAAACAGTTTTCTGTAATTACTGTATGTCAACAAAACAGCCATTTGATAAGAAAACCATGCTGTTTTTAATAAAAACATAAAGAACAAAAACACACGATATTTACATTCTTGTAAATCACGTGCAGGGGAAAAGGCATTTTGTCTGAGGATGTGCAGCATGTGCAGCATAATCCAAGTCTTCAGACGCCATGCGATCTGCTCTGTGAGTGGAAAGAAAACAAAATTTTATCAGTTATTTAATGCAAATCGAGTCTTCCTCCATTGTGTTCAGCTTCCGCCTTCCAAACCTTGCGAGGTTTGTGCGTGAGACAGTGTGTGACTTTCGCGGCCGTGTGATCTTGTGAGGTTTGAAACTCAGAAGCGGAATACAATGGAGGAAGACCCGATTTGCATTAAATAATTGATAAAATTTTGTTTTTTTTCCCACTCACATAAGACTGCCTGGTGTTAGAACACTTGGATTATGCTGCATGAGCTGTGAGGAGAACACTGATGGACTCTTTTGCCCTTTTTGAAGCCGCTCCCTATTTACTGCAATTGTTCGGAAGAAAGCCTGAAGAACTCCTGGTAAGTTGTATGAAGAAAAAACACTCATCCGAGTCTCTACTGGCATGAGGATGAGTAGATAATGACTGAATTTTAACTTTTGAGTGAACTATTCCTTTAAGGTGCTATGAAATGCAAATGAAGGCTTAGCTAAACATCTAAGTTAGGGTAATGTGTAATGGAGACTTTTCCAAGTTGTCAGCTTTCCAGCACACATTGAAGTCACACATAAACATTTCACAATTACAGTGTTCAGGTAAATAGATACTGCATTCAGAATGTTTGTTTACTGTGAAAGGAGCCGTTGCCAATAGACCCTCACTGGCTCAACGTCACAGCATCTGATTGGCTGAGCGCATCTCTTACCCAGAATCCTACCAACGGTGCGGGAACATCACACTCTGGGAATTATGGGAGGTAGCAGAGAGTTGCAAGGAGAATGTGCCACAACAACAGCTGAACTTTCCAGTACAATTCCAGTACAGTGTGTGTGCAGCTGAGAATTAACAATCTGATTTTTGCACACAGTGCTTGTGCAGACGGGTCAACACGAGCCTCATGAATCTAGCATTTTGTGTGTCCTGCAAACAGTTGCCTCAGCTATCCAAAGACCCAAAGATAGGCAGTGGTGGAAAGTAACTAAGTACATTTACTCAAGTACTGTACTTAAGTACAATTTTGAGGTACTTGTACTTTACTTGAGTATTTCCATTTTATGCTACTTTGTACTTATACTCCACTACATTTTAAAGGGAAATATTGTACTTTTTACTCCATTACATTTATTTCACAGCTATAGTTACTAGTTACTATTCAGATCAATATTTTCTATTTAAAACATTTGATAATCTTTATAAAATAACTATAAAATAGCATTGTTATAGATTAGACTACCCAAAAGTATAGCTAAATTGTTAAGATTAGCTTCACGTTGACAACTTTAAAATGCTGCTTACATGTACATGTATGTCAATAAATCAGTATTAATATTCCAATAATTTATGAAAAATATAACTCTAAATGGGGACAGTTTGCATAATGAGTACGTTTACTTTGAAGCTCTAAGTACATTTTGCTGCCAATACTTATGTACTTTTACTTTAGTAAGATTTTGAATACAGGACCTTTACTTGTAATGGAGTATCTTTACATTGTTGTATTGCTACTTTTACTTAAATAAAAGATCTCAATACTTCTTCCAACACTGAAGATAGGAAATCAGGCAATAGAATAGGTTTTGAAACAACAATACAATACTTTTACAGGCTTTGGGCAGCAAGCCCATTTCATCATAAACTGGATGAGGCAAATGAAATGAAAAATGAAACCTACATTCTTGTAAACAACATTCTTCTAACTTCAGTGTACATCAGAATATCTTAATAATTTTCTCATAGGCACAAGGTTATGTGTTGTGTATTACGAATGTATTGGTGGATTGCTCTGCTATTTACCCATCATCGAGCTGACAGGTAGGGCATCATTATGCTTGGCCTCAAAGGAAAAGAGAAAAGAAATGACAAGTCTTGGCTTTGATATATCTATTCCACAGACGGTCAGAGTGAATGCCCCTAACAACACTGAAAAAAAGATATTTTCCTCACATTCCCATTTCAAATCTCTTGTCATGTATAGCAGATAACATTAATAGAGATGGCAAACAGCTGGCCCCCCCCGGAGCGTAATGTCAAGCTCGTGCCCTGGAGCTTGTTGGGTACACAGGAATAACAGACTGTGACAATAAGCAAAATGAAGAGTGCTGGTTGTGACTTCAAAAGATGAGCCAGAAATGTTCGGCGTGCCTCATTACATAAAAGGCAAAATGGAGCTGTTGAAGGATCTAGTGTCAGAATATGAACAAAACAATGCAAGAGACAAATTGCACGCAGCAATTGAGCAGCAGCTATTTAGTGGCATCTCATCAGAAGCACCATGATGCCTACATGTTTCTTTACTTTGTATTCCATCAAGCTCCACCAAACTGTCTGGTTAAATAAATGACTTCAAATTTAGGTTAAAGGTGTTACTGTGAAGCATTTTAAACACCAATATATCCAAATTAGCTGTGTTACCTTGATATAATTACTGTAAACAAATGAGACCATGATCGAGACAGTTGGTAGCCTCTATCTCACGGAAGTGCTAGTTAGCGCTAGTGTTTCTCAAAATTAAAACCATGATTCCCATCAATCCTGTTGCTTCCTGAAGGGCTACATAAATAAATGAACTTGATCTTTCACTCCTTCCACCATCTGCCGTTGCTAACTCTGGAAGCTTTAGCTCTGTTTGTGCTGGAAGAACAGCGCCCTCTTCCTGTTTTGTGCCATAAAGCAATCCATCAGATTTCCCGCCAAAACCTGGTGGCACACAATGTACAATGCAGTGTAGAGGCTGGTAGAAGCTAGGCTTGGGCGATATCCAAAATGTAATACTGTCTCGTCAAAATATCGCGCTATATACGATATGATTCAGTGGGGTCGGGGGGTTTTTTTTTCTGTTTTTTTTGGGGGGTATTTTATTTCATTTCTTCCAAATTACATCAAATTTCTAGGCCAGTGGTTCTCAACGTGGGGTCCGGGGACCACCAGGGGTCCTTGAGGGGGTTCCAGGGGGTCCACAGAAAAATTGATGAATTATTAAAATTTAATTTACAAGAAGTTAACACAATTAGAGAACGTAGAAGGATGACTATGTTGGTTAAAGTTTCACTGTTATCTCTCTACCTACAAGACAGATAGTCATGGAATTCTGGACAAAATCATATCTATCAATAAAAATATTCTCTGATTTTGGTCCGAGAGACAAAATCTCATCAAATGGGGGTCCGTGGCCCTAATGCGTACTAAATTAGCGGTCCTGGATATGAAAAAGGTTGAGAATCACTGCTCTAGACCATATTCGATATCACAGGAAATATCACGGTATTCACAAAATATCGCGATATTCGATAATATTGAATATCGGCCCAAGCCTAGTAGAAGCTGCCAATGCTCTCTGCGGTCGTCTCATTTGTTTTTCAGTATTCATACTAATGTCTCAAATTGAATGTGCTCATGTTTTATTGATGTTAAAATGTTATATGTAACACCTTTTAATGTCAATTTGCATATCACACAGGAGCATCTAAAAGTGAATAGTAATGCACCTCAGCCACTTAACCTTCCTTGTCGGAGAAGGATGATAGATGGATGGAAGCCAAGTGATTTTAGTCACAGTGTCTTGAGTGTGGCACGGGTCAGACCTTTGAACCTGCTCCTGTGATGCATAAGCACTTAACCACAGGACACCGCACTCATGAGTAAGACAGATGATTTACACAACACAATTTGTCTCCTTTCATTACAGGCCTACAGAAAATATCACCGCACACTATACTATCATCGCTTTTAACAACCAAATCAAATTCTTGAAAATAACACTGCCTTAGGGTGTGGGAATAAAAACAAAAACACATATAAAATAGATGTGGGGGACAAAAAAAAAACCCAGACAGGACAGGACAGGTCCTAAAAAAGACATTTGTTCTGTGGCAGTTTCCACCCTTAAGGAATATAGTCTCGGTGTATTCTCCGTCACAGATAGAGCCCTATAGGATGCGGTGAATTCTGAGAAAGTGTGAAATTATTTGGAGAGCTCAGGAAAAATACCGGTTCCGGCGAGCAAATCCCCCCCCCCCCCCCGGCCACCGTTTTTCTCCGAGGAGGAAAAAAAAAAAAAAAGATGCATTTACAGTAAAGAAATCTGCCGTGGCATCGTTCCCCTATTTTGCGAGTGAACTTCCCCAACTCGAAATTTCCACCTTAAACATCTCTTTATAATCCAATTTCAAAGTGGCTCCATTGACTGTACCGGCGTCCCTATGCGGCATATATAGCCCGGCCGCATTATTTTTTCTTTCTTTCTTCTGCACTGACACTATGTGGGGGTTTTTTTCGGGGATGCATTGTGTACTCTTGGATCAGCCCCCTGAATCTCTCTGTTCTCTTGGTAATTGTGTGCCGATGCATCTCTCCTCCCCGCTAATGTCCTCGGTCTCCGGCTGCGGCTTAATGGGGATTTTCGACTGTGCCCGGCCCATAGGCCTCTTGATTTCACACTTCTGTCAGCCCATGTTACGGCATTTCTAATAATTGTCTCACTCGCAGGCAGACATCCACTGTATATTTTTGGAGGTGAAACGCCCGCCATGGAACTGCTAAACAATTACACTAATGATTCATCAGTTATAGTATCAGTAACCTAACCCATTTCAGTAGCCACATATAGGGTTAGACCAATATATTGATTTGCTGATGATTCTTCGTTTAAAGTCCTAATGTGTCCCAGTGCTTCCCTATCACTGAATACATGTGGGGTGAGTGTGTGTGTGTGTGTGGAGGGAGGGAGGGGTGGGTTTCAGTGGATAGTTTTAGTGTCCCATGGTCTAAGACTAATTCAGGTCAGTTCAAGCCAAGACGTTTTCATGTCACGGACCCCCCCCAAATTGATACATTAGACCAGTGGTTCTCAACCTGGGGGTCGGGACCCCTCAGGGGGTCGCCAGATCATTTTGGGGGGGTCGCAAGATGATTTATGGAATAGGAAAAAAGCATATTTCAACTATAAAAATATATTATGTCTAATTTTTGCTTCTTTTCTAATAAAATACTGAATAGTTTTCAGCCGTTCAGCCTCCTCTGATGATAAATCTAATGACACAGCCTGAAAAGGGGAAAATGGTTCTTTGGCTGAACTCTGGGATCATGAACCAAAAAGGTTGAGAACTGCTGAATTAGACCTGACCTGAATTAGATATGATTTCTTACCATTTTTTTCATTTATGGATATTATTTGGTACAGAACTAAACAACTGTCTCTACTATAAGTGGAGAAATGACTGTGAAACCTGTAAAATATAAATCAAAACATACATTCCTGTGTCATTATCTGACTCTCCTATCTTCAAATGAGTTGAACAATGGACCATTTTCACAGCAGCCATTTCGATGCGTCATAGCAGGATAAACAGATGTAACTAATAACATTAATTATGATTCTCAAGTGAAATGGAACCATCATTAATGTTATTAGTTGCACCTGTGGTTACTCTGCTATGACAAATCAAAAATGGCTGCTGTGAAAAGGGTCCATAGTGAAATAAAACCACCCTTCATTTTGCAGGGGCCCACCTGGAACTCCTTCAAGGACCTCTGAGGCCTCCCTGGACCACGGTTTGGGAACCGCTGCCCGTAAAGCTCGTAAAGCTCGTAAAGCCGGGGGAAAATCCCCCCCCGTCCCGCCCCCAACCCCACCCGAACCCCCGATTCCGAGCGATTTTCCTGTTAATGTTAATACAGGGAGGGCAGTTCATTATTTACTCTGTATAAATTAAAGTCAGATAAAATTGATTACCCCCCGCCCCCCCCGCCCCCCCCAGCTCACAGCGCTGCTCTTTTCGATGTGTATCTGCCCGGGACTAAGAGATATTGACACGCCCCGAGTCTCTGCTCGCTGACAAGCATGTGGCAGAAGGCGAAGGAGCTGCCACTCGGTCCAGGCAGAAAATAAACTGTTGACAGGGAGCAGAGGAGACAAAGTCAAATATCCCAGCCGGCAGCCGGTCAATCTGGATGATTAAATCAGGACGGGAGGGGGGGGGGGGGGGGGGCAATTGGAAAGGTGTTATTAAGGCGTTTTTTTTTTTTTGGCGGACATCTCTTAAGGCCCTTTTTAAATCAGTCAGCTTACGAACGAAGGGGAATATTCAGACCCACTCGAGAGGGCCAGCCCGAGGGATTGCTCATGCGTTGTTAAAAGTTGTGTTAATATTGTCACAGCTTAATTTGGGATTTTCTTAAGGAGCCGCACATAATTCCTCTCCAGCTTTAAAGGAAAGGCCAACATTCATAGAGGAGGGATACTCAGATGGTAGCTGGGCTATAAGACAAGAGAAGAAGAACTATAATTTGTACGACTGAAACGATGTGTGTGCCTTCAGACTCGACTGCTGTTTAGTTCCTATACTTGGGTTAGTAACACATAAAGGGATTGCAGCAATCCTGTTAGGAACAATTCTAATTGCAATCCATCACCGTAACTGGAAAGAAAATTCTGATGTTAATCATGGTTGTAGAGGATTTGATAGTAACATTGTTGAGAATTGCAGTCTGTAAACTGCAATTCATTGTCATTTGAAAACCTGGAGGCAACACAGTCTAAAAGTGTAACTGAAAGTACATGAAGAGTTTACACTATTACATGAATGACACACTATTCACGTTAGGTAATGCTTGTTGTGACTTAATCACTTTAGTTAATGTCAGAATATGTTTAAGTAATACATTAAGTTATCAGTTTAGAAAATACATTGGCATTAACAAACATTATTTAATGCAGTTTATTGTGCATTTAATATGAATTCATCTTTGTTAATGTCACTGTTCCTGCTTAATTCATGTTAGTAACACACTAGTTAACATTAACAAAGATGTATAACAACATGAATTAATGTAGTTGTTCATGTGCATTTAACATTAACTAATCTTTGTTAATGTTGTTATTCATGTTTAATTCATGTTAGTAAATGCATTAGTTAACATTAGTTAATGAACACTTAACATTAAGTGTTACCCAGAATGGTATCCTTATGGAAAAGCCTCTGTAACAGCATTTTAGACCAGTGGTCTCAACCTTTTTCATATCAAGGACCCCTAATTTAGTCCACATTAGAGCCACGGACCCCCATATGATGAGATTTTGTCCCTTGGACCCAAATCTGAGAATATTTTTATTGTCAGATATGATTTTGTCCAGAACTCCATAACTATCTGTATTGTAGGTAGAGAGATAACAGAGAAACTATGATCAAAATAGTCAGTCTCCTACATTCTATAATTGTTCTTGTAAACTAAATAAGTTTTAACGATTCATCAATTTGCTGGGGACCCCCCGGGATGCCCTCAAGGACCCCTGGTGGTTCCCGGACCCCACGTTGAGAACCACTATAGTGTATATAGTTCTTACTGATCACGACAGCTACATTCATGTTTCACCTGACACAATCCACAAACTGCATTGTCACTTTAATGCTACAGTCAATCGAATTAGATTACAAAACCCTATACTCTGTCCAAGTGAAATTCCCCCAAACGAGGGGGTTTGCAACATGTAACGACACGGTTGTGTACCGCGATTTGAAAATATGATTGCATCTTTGATTGGGCTGAACGAGGGCTCCGGCGCCTCGCTTTCTATTTACGAGATGAAAGGGTGGGAGAGGAGAGAAGATAAGCGGATGGGAGGACACAATCGCAGAACAAAGGAACAAAAGCAGAACCAATTTTGCAGGTGCGGGTTCCGCTCTCTCTACGGGTGAATCCTCCCACGTGAATCCGAGCAGAGCGCCGGGGGAACGCCACCGCCACCACCCCCCCCCACCACCACCACCACCCCCCCAGGCAGCGTACAGAGAACAGATCCAGCGGCAGGTAGGGACCGCGGGGAAGGAGAGGGAGTTGACAGCTGAAATGGGCCACCTCTGCTGAAGTGTCGAAACGTGATTGGTGTTTGATCGGCTGGCTGATCGGGCCGATGTGGCGCGCGGGACAAAAAGTTTGGGGACGCCTCGTTGGCTGTACCGTGTTTTTCATTCTCTTCAAGCCATTTTGATGTAAAGGCTTCTGCTTAAATGCTTGGAAATGAGTTTCTTAGACAAATATAAATAGTGAAGTTGATCCTGTGTATCTACGCCTTTCCATCAAGGTAAAGGGCGGCTACTTTAAAGAATCTAAAACATAACAGAGTTTTGATTTGTTTAACACTTTTTTTTGGTCACCGCATAATTCCATTTGTGTTATTTCATAGTTTTGATGTCTTTACTGTTATTCTAAAATGTGGGAAATGGCAGTGGTGGAAAGTAACTAAATGCATTTACTCAAGTACGGTACAATTTAGAGGTATTTGTACTTTACTTGAGTATTTCCATTTGATGCTACTTATACTTTTACTTTACTCACTGCATTTCAGAGGGAAATGTTGTACTTTTTACTCCACTACATTTATTTGACAGCTTTAGTTACTAGTTACTTTGCAGATTTAGATTATTAATACAAATTATAAATCAACTAATAAATTATGATATATTTTTATAGGATAAGCTACCCAGCAGTATATAAAGTAATTTAAATTAGCTTCACCTTTACCAGCTGCAACATTAAAGTGATGAACACAATGTATCAATAATTATAGTCCAATAACAGGATATATATGATTCTGAAATGGGCCATTATGCATAATGACAACTTTTACTTTATTTTTCCTATATTTTACTATTTATTTACTATTTTTTTGTCTTTACTCTATTTTAAGTATGTTTTGATGCTAATACTTTTGTACTTCGACTTAACTCCCGTTTGGTCCCAAGTTACGGTAGAAACGTAAGTAACTAAAATGTGCCGTTTTTGGCGAAAATAGCATAAGCCTTAGTGAAATATTTTGGCAAGAACATAGATTTTTGTCAGTATGACTGTAAAATGTGAAGTTTGACTGCTACTTTTCCCCGGAAATGGCGGACTGTGTCGTTCCATTTTCATGGTGCGTTCACTGTCATTGGAAAGCTCGGAATTTCTAGTTTCCAGCGATACCAAGCATGTTATTGTAGACTGAAGAGAAAATTATCCCCGATCTTTTGATCACAACTTGCTCTTATATTTACGAAGTTTATATTTGTAAGACTTAATTGTTAAAATACTTAGTAATAAGACATAGTTTGGTCAACATACAGTTGGTTTACAGATTCTGAAAGCTGAAGACCCCATGTTTTCAAAACAGTATAACATTCATATCTTCTATTAATAGACCATCTTCTGTCGCGATTTTTCATAACTGGGGGGGTGGGGTGGACCCGGTACCGGGTCCGTCGGGCTAAACAGGTTAAGTAAGATTTTGAATGCAGGACATTTACTTGTAACAAAGTATTTTTACACTGTGGTATTGCTACTTTTACTTAAGTCAAAGATCTGAATACTTCTTCCACCACTGGGAAATGGTGAAAATAAAGAAAAAATGTGGTGTCCCCAAACTTTTGACGGGCAGCGTGGGTGTCCAGCCTGAGCTAATGCAAGCTTCTTATTGAGTGGCTGGACTTCAAATTGGGTGGCTGGACAGGTTTGACTTTTATGGCCTTGTTGCTGGCTAATATTTACCATTCTGACTTGCCTGAAATGGCTAGTGCTCTCTGTGGAATTTGGATTTCTCAGCACAGAGTTTGAAAATAAGCACCAGGATGACTTGTTGTGTGTGACATTGGGAAGGATGTGCACTCAGAAATAAGGCATTTTCACACTGTGAGCATAATGTATTATTCTACTGTATATATTCAACTGTTTTCTGCCGCTGCTGATAAGCTAACAGTTTGTGGTACTGTACCCCTTCCTTTGCAGAAAGCAGGAACTTTTATTATATTTTTTTCAGAGAAGTGGTTAAGATTCATGCCATTTATTCAAAATCCCGGCTGTCGCTGCTTTACAGCTAGCAGTAAGGTGGTTCAACTCATTCAAATACTGGACAACAGTACAGAAATGTACTCGAGGTAAAGCATTCCACACATTGTCTAGCTCTATAATATTGAATAAATACATTTTTAAATAAGTTTTGAAAAACTTTTTGGTAACCCTTTAAATTACAGGACATTGATTATGTAGTAATAATAATAATGATAATAACTTTATTTATATAGCACTTTTCTAAAAACAATGTTTACAAAGTGCTTTACATACAATAAAACCCAAAATCAGTGATGTGAAACTACCACAATGAATGATAGAAAAATAAAAATAAATCAAAAATATATATAATAGAAAATAGGAATAAAAGGTAATATATGAGGTAAACAGGTACAACTAAAAAAACAAAAACAAAACAGAGATACAGTTAAAAACAGATGGAACTTTAAATAAAAGTGTGTGCCAAAACACAAGACAAGTAATGACTGTAAATAACTAAGTAATTTCCAAGTAAAATAGATAATAACTTAAGCATTAATAAGCATTAGAATGACTGGTAATTACTGACTAATATACAAGTAAAAGAAAAAGAGTGTTGTTTTCTGTTATTTGTGTAGAGTTACTATGGAGTGTGTTTCTATACCTATGTGAATATTGTACATAGTCAGTATTAGTATTTGTCTTTTTGGTCTTTTCTATGTGTTATTGTATGTATTCTACATTATGAGAAAATGGAAACCTAATGACAAAGCATTTCTGCACAGGTGTCGTCACTTTCTGTAATAAA
>NW_027283642.1:0-67260 GCF_046629955.1 Centroberyx affinis | reverse complement strand
CTCGCTAATCGAGACGCTGTAGGTTCACCCTGTTTACCCAAATTAAATTCTGGTGTCAGTGTGATCACTGGTGGGAAATCTTCTCCACACAGGAAGTGATGAATTGAAACTTAAGAGTGAAATCCAAACTGTCTCCTAAAACAGCATCAGAAAGCTGGACTCACCAACGTTAGATCTTTTGCCGTCTCTCGTCCCTTTGGTTTCCTTGGTATAAAGCGGCACAGACCGGCCGGGGCTGTGGCAGTTCGCTGACATCACCTGACAGGATTTCTGGGTATTGAAAAGTTGTGTGTGTGCAAAGTTGCACAGTGCGGCTTCGAGGATATGGAAATATCGGCTATTGCCATCGGTCAAACCCAAGCGCTTAAGACCCTTTTTTTCGGTATAGCAAAGCATCGGTATAGCTTCAACAACACACTATAGACGGCTCACACATCGACTCGCTTCTCTTTCAACTCCTCAGCTGAGCGATGCAGAAGGAGTCTGAGCTGCATGAGAGAGGCAGGCAGAGGCCCTGATGGACTTCATTAACGTTATCCCTACGTCTTGCTCTGCCTGCCTCGCTGAGTGGCGTTGATGAGTTGTGCAGAGATTTAGGCTCTCCCTCTCGTCTCTCCGCCGATAAGTAGAGTCGAGATCCCCATCGAGAGCCATGGGAGCGGGCTGTCAGAGCGCTTGACTGGGGGAGCCCGGGCCATGAGAAGGCCTGCAGAAACACGAGAGAGAGGGAGAGAGAGAGAGAGAGAGAGAGAGGGGCTGTAGGAGGACTGGAAGCGGCGAGGCTGCGCGGAATAACATCATGTTTATTTAATGGAGTGGATGCCTAATTACGGACTCAGTTTGTTGCCGTTCGTTTATTTTCAATCTCCCCCCCCCCCCCCCCCCCCCCCAAACTCTCGGCGCTGTTAGGTAGGGCTGGTTCAGGAGTTCAGCGACACACACACACACACACACACACACACACACACATACAGAGGCTGGGAGGACTTTGGTTTCTCATAGTGACCCACTTGCCTTGTGCAAGGCAAGCTCCAGAGAGAAAGGTGTGTGTGTGTGTGTGTGTTCATGTGCATGTGTGTGTGTCTGAGCAGCGTTTTTCCTCTTGAGTCAGCAAAACCTGCAGCATAATTAAAAGTTGTGGGTTTTTTTGTTTTTTTTTGTCGTCAGCAGCTCTGTGAATCGGAGAGAAAGTGAGTTGGTCTCTCAGATGGATGAATGAATGGGAAGATAGGGTCAGAAAGAACTGAGGAGGTTATATTTGATATGTATGAAATGGAAGTGGTAAGGCATTTTATTTATGTATTTGGTGACTTACCCTTCTCTGTCTGATGTGTGTGTGTGTGTGTGTGTGTGTTGTGTTTCAGGTTGGGCTACGTGGACCATGCTGAGGAGTTGGCCTCCAGGTTCTCCAGTGCTTCCCAAGAACCGGCTGTCGGCCCAGGCAGCTCTGAACCACGAATACTTCAGCCACCTCCCTCCACGGCTCTGGGAGCTGCAGGACAGTACGTAGCTTCACTTTTACCGCTTACCGGGGACGGGACGATATATATATCGGAATTCGATATATCGCGATACAAAAATGTGCCGATACGTATCGTGGGGGCGGAAAAACGAATCGCGATATTAGCTCCGTTTTATTCTGCTGTAGTAATCACAAATGAGATGCTTGACCATCACAATTTCACAAGCTCTCCATCCAAATTATATATTGTCACTTTGTAATGACATTTTTAAATTGTTGTTTACATTCTAGCAAGCCAATGGCATCGCTAGAAAGATTTGTGGCTCAGAAATAAACAGAATTCTGCAGATGTCAGACTTTGTTGTCATTGAACATTTATTTATTACATCGTATCGTGGTTGTATCGAATTGTGAACCCCATATCGCGTATTGAATCATATTGTCAGATAAACATTATGTGTATGTGAGCATTGATTGAATGAATAATGACCTAAGCTTGGTTCAATCTCCTCAGAAATATCATACCGTACGTGTTGTTTCTGACATGTATAAGTCTCCACTGTGGTTGTATGACCATTAGTTGGTACATTAGAACAGTGGTTCTCAACGTGGGGTCCGGGGACCACCAGGGGTCCTTGAGGGGGTTCCAGGGGGTCCCCAACAAATTGATAAATCAAGTTAACACAATCACAGGATGTAGATGAATGACTGTTGTGATCATAGTTTCTCTGTTATCTCTCTACCTAACATACCGATAGTCATGGAATTCTGGACAAATCATATCTAACAATAAAAATATTCTCAGATTTGGGTCCGAGAGATGAAATCTCATCAAAATGGGGGTCTGTGGCCTTAATGTGGACTAAATTAGGGGTCCTTGATATGAAAAAGGTGAGAATCACTGCATTAGAATATCACTAAGATCATTTCTTTGTTTTTATCTTCAAATGAAACCGAGATTATGAACAACTTGACTTCAAAAACTGGATTTTTCTGGTGTTTTTCAGTTTTTTGACCAGCTGATGGAATCAATTCCCTTTTTTTTTTTTTTTTTTGTTTGCAAATTTCAAAAATTCACTTCCAACACACTTGACAATTGGATGGCAACTTGGCTTCTCTGCTCTCTCTCTCTCTCTCTTTGTCTCTCTCCCTCTCTTGCCTTTCTCTCCCTCTTTCTCTTTTGTGTTCTCTCCTTTGCTTCTCCCAAGCTCCCTCAGCTCTACTGTATCATACAGTATCCCCTGCCTCTCTGCCTCTCTTTCTCTCTCCCTCCCTCTCTCTCCCTGTAAAGAAGAAGGCGAGCGGCGACCCGGGGTTTGTTTTTGTTCACGCGGAGAGAAAGCCTCGTCTTATTATGGCGGGATGCCGTTGGGACAGAGGGCCTCAGCTGGACCTCTGCTGGCCCGCCGCGAGACGCTCGGGTTTGATTCTCTATCTCCATGACTTGTTGTTCGCCCCGGAGCAAAGAAAACACACGGGGGGGGGGGGGGCCCTCCCTCTCTCTCTCTCTCTCTCTCCTCTGAAAAACACCGCAGAAATAGATATATACCGCAACTTAGTTTTCAACACATGTTCGAGTGTAGAAATAGATTTTTTTTTTTATTCCGCGTAATATTAATACTGTTGATCCCCCGGGTATATTTTGGGTGGAAGTGTCAGAAGCTTTAGCCACAGCAGCATTTCGGGCTACATATCAATTAATCCTGTAGTATCAGGTTAGCGCATGAAAGTATGTCAGAGATGACTGCATATCCATATTATTTGACAGGGCTACATATACATACATCGCCAATCCCTTAAGCGCTATTCATTAGCGGTGTGAAAGAGCCGGCTCGGCAGACCTGAGTGCGCCCGCCACCGCACACAGCCCACAGGGTGGCAATTTTTAATGGGAGAATTCCATTTTTTAATTCCCCAGATTAGGATTTTTCGCCGTTATTAATCCTGTTATCAGCACCCAGCAGGTTTGTTATGTGCGGGGAGAGAGAGAGAGAGAGAGAAGCAGAAGGCAGCGGTCACCGAGAGAGAGAGAGAGAGAGAGAGAGAGAGGGAGGGAGAGATGCCTTATTTTGATTTTTGTCATGCTCGCTCACTCTCTTGCTCTCTCTTTATTCTCCCTCTCTCTCTCTCTCTCTCTCTCTCATTCTCTCTTTTTTGGCATGCACACGAGGACACATGCAAAAGCGGCAGAGCCATTGAGGCAGGAAGGGTAGTGAATTAAAAACAGTTTTGTTTTTTTTCCCCGAAAATGAGGATATAGGAGTTGGATCGGCGGCGAGCTAAATGGCACCGGCGTCTTCCGTGAGAAGCCCGGATCCCGCTGCTTGTGGGAGGGGGAGGGGGAGGGGAGGCTACGTCGGAAAATTATGCAGGCGAGGAATGAAAACGAGATAAAGGAGCGGCTAATTACCCCGGGCCGTCAGTGTTTGGCGACAGACCCAGCATGGCGATCGCGGTCCCCTCCACCGGAATGGACCGGTGCCAACGGGAACGGCCGGCCCAGCCTTCAGGGAATCAGCAAAATCCATATTACTATGCGCCCACCTCTGTATTCAGCACACCCACCACTCCACAGCTGAAACAAACCCAAATATATACAGACTAGGGCCGGGTATCGCCACTGACTCCCCGAATCGATTCGATTCTAGGCTGCAACTAACCATTATTTTCATTGTCGATTAATCTGTCGATTATTTTCTCGATTAATCGATTAGTTGTTTGTTCTATAAAATGTGAGAAAATGGTGAAAAATGTGGATCGGTGTTTCCCAAAGCCCAAGATGACGTCCTCAAATGTCTTGTTTTGTCCACAACCCAAAGATATTCAGTTACTGTCATACAGGAGTAAAGAAACCAGAAATATATTCAAATTTAAGAAGCTGGAATCAGAGAATTTTGACTTATTTTTCTTAAAAAATTACTCAAACCGATTAATCGATTATCAAAATAGTTGCGATTATTTAATAGTTGACAACTAATCGATAAATCGTTGCAGCTCTATTCGATCCAAATTCACAAGGTTTTGATTCAATTTCCGATTTGATTTGATTCAATATCGATTCAGTTAGGGATCCCACTGAGCAATTTTACGTTGATTAGACGTTTAAAACACAAATAAATGGCCATAGCCGTCTAGGCTAAATTAAGTTTAAATGGGGTTGAAAAGTGAAAGTTTATTAGATGTCTATACATAGACAATATTATCCTGGACTATATGAGAGCTACGCATAGACGCAATGTTGAAATTACTTCTTGTGCTCAGATAATTATCTTGTAGGCTAGTCTACAGGACTTCTCTGGTGCATATTTTTGGCATTTACAGATGTTTATTCATTGTAATAATGTATTTACTGCTTGGTCTAATAGCCGTAATGATCCTGGGCTATATGAGAGCTAAAGCATAGACGCAACGTTGAAAACACGTCTTTTGCTCAGTGGGATATTCAGTTACAATATCAATTTTGCTTGATATGAAAGAGATTCTCAGAGAACTAATGCTGTAAGTTGTACAAGGAACCTTCTAACTTGGTGCATTATTAATAATATTAATGTTTAAATTAAGAATTGACCCAAAGCACTATACTACTGCACTACTATGACCAACACACTACAGCAGTCAACACAATATAGTGCAAATTGTGCAACTCTACAGACTCATTTACAAGAAGTTAGAGAATGTAATTAGAGAATGTAGAGAATGATGTTTTTATCATAGTTTCACTCTTATCTCTTAAATACAGATACTCATGGAATTCTGGGCAAACTAAAATATTCTCAGATTTGGGTCTGAGAGAGAAAATCTCAACAAATAGGGATCTGTGCCTTAATTTGTACTAAATTAGGGTCCTTGATATGAAAAAGTTGAGAATCATTGTTCTAAAGGATCAGAAGCCTAAAATGTATTTGTTATACACTTGAACACACAAACTATGCTTTTTGTAGGCTTAATGTTATGTTCTAACCTTTCCCTTTCATTCTTTTCTTTCTTTGGAACAAAAATGGTCCAGCAGATATCAGAGAAACACTGCAGAGGGAATGCAGGCGCTTTACAAGGTGCTGAATCTCACAAGCTCTGTGCTGGTGCTGAAGGGACAGCAGCAGAAGTTTACAAGCAGAGAATCCTACATTTATATATTCTCTGGGAAGGCTACTGTAACTGTAGGGGAGACCGGGATGATTGTAACACTTTTCGCATTTCTGTCCATATCTCCCTTGCTCATTTGAGATAGATTTTTTCAAAATCTGGTTTTACATCTGTCTGTTACAAAACTGAGCGGTTTCAACATCTCTGTGGTAAAAAACTAATTCTGTCTCAAAGATAAGGAGAGAAATCTACCCCACATCCTGGGTTAGTTGTAACAACACATCCTAAGCTCAGTCTGATCATTCTGACAATAAAACACACTGTGCTGTCCAAAAAACTATTTTGATTAAAAAAATACTTTCTCACCTCAAAATCAGAAATTTGTCTATAAAATTGCCAGTTTTCTTCTTCTTCTTTTCTTCTTCTTTTCTTTCCATATGTGGGCCTGGGACTAAATGGAGCATCTACACATGTGATCACCTGATTTCTGTCTTGCTCATGATTGGAGAAATTGAACATGTTACAACTATCCCATGTTACAACTATACCCGGTCTCCCCTATGTCGCTGCTGTATACAATCCTCTCATGTTAGGTTATTACCAGTCACTGATCGGCAAACACTCCCACTCACCGGCAGCACATGCCTACAAGCTCAATATGCATATTTATCTTATCCATCATTTGAAAGACTTTAAGGCAAAGATCTTAAGTGATATCTCAGCCGCCATTGCTCTGATTTTGGAAGACGCATCTTGGCACTGTGTTCTTGCATTTAGAAAATTACACTGATTGGTCTTATGGGGACGCTATAACTGAAGTTCAAAATGGAGGGATAAAGCATCTTTTGCTGATTGGCTCAAGGCGTGCCTGCATCATTCACGCTGTGTTTCCCAGTTATTTGTAAACTACATTTGTTTTTGCTGAGCTTCCAAGCTAATATAAATCTTTATTATTTAAATTCATTGTAGCTATAGTCTGCATACTACAGTTAAGTAGTAACAGGCCAATTTTAATAATACTTTTCTGAAGAGTGGATATTGCCTGCCTTATGGTGATCAACCTTCTTTTTTTTTTCTACTACTACTATAGCAAACAGCTACTGCCCCAGGGTCTGGCTGGCATTTCTGTGTCTTTCTTTGTTTCCTGTAGCTCAGTTATGGATATATCAGTAATTAGATTCATGGGCGTCCTCTATGCTACAGACATACCAAGACAAACCATGGTAATAACCTCCCATCCCTTTTGACATATTTTGACAGGTGATCCTTGTGATGAAGATCTGTGCTCGGCCTTTTTTCCCTGTCTGCAATTAACACCAGCTACACCCCATCCCCCCACCCCATCCCCCCCCACCCCATCCCCCCCCCCAGGTGATCGGCCCGGTGTGACAGCCGGCCACAGAGAAAAGGCGCCAGTAATTGCAGGTGAAGGTAATTGTAGGCAGTGCTGGTTGTTCGCGGTGAGGCTGAAGGCCTGCAGTCACACTGCTGGTGGGCTGACAGGTGAGGACAGAACAACTGGAGCTTCTGTATTTGTGTGTGTGTGTGTGTGTGTGTGTGTGTGTGTGTGTGTGGGCATGCATGTTTAGTGGGGGCAGGTGTATCTGTTAGTTTGCTTGTTTTGTTTTGTGTGTGTGTGTGTGTGTACAGTGCTTGTGTGGCGACATACTGAAATTATTGTTAAAATCACAAACTTTTTCACTTTGAGTTTGTTTTGCCATTTGCAACCAGTGCCCTGGAACATATATACTCAGTTACAAGTATACATGATCAACAATAGATGCCATGTTTACTTTTTTGTATTTTTATATCAAAATCCCATTGCTTCCTGGAAAACTGTATATTTTTAGTGGTTATTTCATAGCGTACCATTAGGCGCACGTGTAAATTCCAACCAATATTACCATCACAGATGTTTTTCCTTTGCAAAACAGAAAAGAATACTGTACTCAGGGAAAGAGCATGAGTAAAGCATTACTGCCGCTGTGCATTGGCAAAGAATTCATATTCACCCTATTGCTTAACCAGCATTATGTCTCGTTTAAGGCAGAAGAAAGGCATTGAGGCATGGGGCCATGTGTGTTGGTACACAGCAGCGGGGGATATTGAAATGAAAGTGAGTAACGGCAACTGCTATGAAAATCCAAATGCCAACACACACACCCCATAGACTGTATAGGTGACTGCCATAGGCGCCCACTGTTAAATGTCTGATAAATGAAAGAACTGTTGAAAATTACTCCCCTCCATTACAGTTCCCTTCCTCAAATCACATGTGGCGAAAGTACCTTTTGTACCTCCCTGGGGGATCCAGCTCCAGCTTCATGTATTCAACTTTTCTGTCTAAAAGTAGGAAAAGGAAAAGAGAAGAAGAGAGGAACGGAAAGTTTGAGCGCTCGGGCCGGGTTGCCATGGAGACGCTGAGAGAGGGTTTGCGTGAGTGAGGCTGACGCTGCTGTAGGGCGACAGAGGAGAAAAAAAAAATCATTGAGGAAAGTGAACTGAGCCAAAGGGTCAGCAGAGCCCCGTCCTGAGCCTCAGCTGCAGTTGTTCCACAGCCTTGCCCTCTGTACATACTGGGCCGCACTGTCCTACAGAGGAGCGCTGATGTAATAACATTTTGCTTCTTCTTTAGGAGGCCTACAGCGAAAGAACATACACTCAGTGGCCACTTTATTAGGTAAATATCTCCTCATCACTCCTCCAGACAGGGAGTCTCGTATAAATAAAGCATACGAATAAAGCCGGGCGGAGATGACCGGCTGCTGTTCCCCTAAACCAGTGATTCTCAACCTTTTTCATATCAAGGACCCCTAATTTAGTCCATATTAGGGCCATGGACCCCCATATGATGTGACTTTGTCTCTCAGATGCAAATATGAGAATATTTTATTGTTAGATATGATTTTGTCCAGAAATCCATGACTATTTGTATTGTAGGTAGAGAGATAACAGTGAAACTATGATCAAAACAGTCATTCTTCTACATTCTCTAATTGTGTTAACTTCTTGTAAATGAAATAATGGTGAAGTTCAACAATTGATCAATTTGCTGGGGACCCCCTGGAACCCTCTCAAGGACCACTGGTGGTCCCCGGACCCCATGTTGAGAACCACTGCCCTAAACGTTAGGATGGGCAAGATTTAAGCCACTTTGAATGTGCTATGATGGTCAACATCTCAGAAAACAGCCAACCTCCTGGGATTTTCTAAACCAGTGGTTCTCAACATGGGGTCCGGGGACCACCACGGGTCCTTGAGGGAGTTCCAAGGGCATCCAGGGGGGGGGTCCCCCAGCAAACTGATGAATTGTTAAACTTCAGCATTATTTCAGTTCCAAGAAGTGAACACAATTAGAGAATGTACAAGAATGACCATTTTGATCGTTTCACTGTTATCTCTCTACAATGAAGATAGTGGTGGAATTCTGGACAAAATCAAATCTAACAATAACAAATATTCTCAGATTTGGGTCTGGGAAGCACTCACCACCACCACCACACTCTGTCAATACATGTCAATACATTTCAAATCATTTACAGTGTTGTCCTTTTGCATGTTCTTTTGTTTTATCATTGACTTAACCACTATGTTAAGAAGGAAGGGTTGTTGTTTTTTATTATTATTATTATTATTATTATGTATTTATTCTTTTTTATTGTGTCTGTAGAAATTCTATGTGGGACCAGGGGTGGGGGAAAAAATGTTAAAAAAAAAAAAAAGAGTCCTTACTGTATATTGTATTTCATTGTACCTGTTAAATGTACATTTTGAAGATTTGGGTCTGGGAATATGCGAATATGTTAGCTACACACGCAAATAACATCTTAGTACAACAGTGATGTGCAGAAAGGTATCTCAGAACCACAACTGGTCCAGCCTGGCAGTGGATGGGCAACAGATAACAGAAGACCATGCTGTCAGCCAACAACAAGAAGGTGAAGACAGTTGAAGAGTTGCTCTCATGCATCCTGGTCTCTGTTAACAGCATGAATCCATGTATCCATCCTGCCTGGTATGAGCAGTCAGGCTGCTGGTGGTGTAGTGGTGTGAGGAATGCTTTCTTGGTTCACATCAGGCCCCTTTGCACCAGTGGAGCTTCATCTGAACACCACAGTGAACCGAAACATTGTTACCGACCAGGACCGGTCTAGCCGTCCAACAGGATAAAGATGGTTCCGGGATATGACCGAATGCGACTTCAGTTCAGCTCAGATCTCAGTCCGATCAGGCCAAGTCAGAACGCTTGTAAACAAACAGATTGGGGCTGTTATGCCAAATATAGCTTGGTACATAATGGATCAGGTTTAGGCTTTTTACGTTTTAAAGCAACCTAGGAATATGGGTCTTTTCACACAGTGGCACTCATGAAGAGTTATCAATTTTCATAAAGTGGCACAAATTGTAAGATAAATATTCCTACAATGTCTAAAAATCTGTATCATATCAGTCTCATAAAGTTAACTATCAAACTGGAAATATTAACTAACAACTGAATAATTATTATTGAAATTTCAATATTAATAGTTAATCAATTAAAATACAATATTATACCTTTGGTTAACACTAAATTAACAATATTGATCATCATACTGTATATACTTATAAGTATTGACACTAAGTCTTGCTGTATTCATGTGGGCGTCAGCGGGTGGGGATGGTGGAATATTTGCAGGCTGATGTGGGCCGGTCTGGGTCAAAAAGTCCGGGGCCATTTTCTTGTCCCAGTCCGTCCCTGGCCAGTCCCAAGGCGTTCCATTAAAAACCGTTCGGGTGAAATCTTCAGAAAGGTTTCCTGACCGAAGTTTTGCCAGCATGATAAGCTTTCTGAAACCCTCGAGCCCCCTTTTCTGTTTACACGAGTAAAAACATATTGTCAAAGTGCCACAAATGGTTTTATCCGCGCGGTTTTTAATGGACCGCGGTTCAAGTAGCACGACACACGCAGTGGTTTGTGATCTGGCTTTGCTGTCAGACCTGCTTTACAGTCAAGATGCTTTACGATCGAGTCTGAAAGTAAATAACCAACAGTCCACAGTTTCTACTAAAAAGCAAAACACTAAAGAATGACTGGTTTGATAGTTTTGTTAGATCAGCACTTGAATTTGAACTTCTGCTCGCTGAATCACACTAACAGCCTGCTGTGTGTCACTGGCTGTCACTGTTTGGCTATATAACATAATATAAAATAAAAACAGAAAGTTATGATTAATTTGTGTAAGACAATGGCCAAAACAGAACTTTTAAGCATTTCTAAACATCTTGGTAAAATATAGTAGTTTGTGGACACATGCTTAAATAGGCTATATATTTAGGTTGTGTTAGGTTATACACTAACAAATATCAACAGCAACAACATCAGGAACGTCTCGTTTTCGGTGGACAGCCAGAACTACATAACATCTGTGTGTTTCTAATCACAAGAGTTTAAAAAAGGGGTCTTTGGTTAAATAACACAAAAAATACTGTAGCTGTTCTGAATTCAAAAGGAGGTCCTACCTGCCTGCAAGGTGTACAGTATAATAAAGTGGCTCCGCAATACAGCTATTGTGGAAAACAGCCAGCCCTTAACTCAAGGGAGTCTTTGACTATATCAGTGTTGTCTTTTCCCGGCTCCCCTGGCCCCCCTCCCTTATTGATTTTCTTGTTCTGACAAAAATGAAACATGAGTAATTAACAGCAATGTGTTCTTCTCTTCTCAGCTAATTGCTCTCATCCTCCCCAGAGGGTTGGAGATGCACAGCGGTGACCCGGGGAGGCTTCCACCCAGCCCACTGCTGTAAAGGGGCACTTCAATGAAAACCAAAGCTGATTCATTATGCCCCCAGTCTCATGCATATCCAAAAACTCTAAACAGTTTTGCATAAATTAATTTGGTTTGAGAGTTGTTCAGAGTTAATGAGTTTGAATTTGTCCCGCAAGTGATGTCATGAGGAGGACACTTCTCCTGTTTAGGGTTCAGTACAGCTCAGTGAAGTGAGGACAGTGGAAAAATAACACGACCTCACAGAAAGACACTGTTGGAAAATATAGTTTTCAGAGGCTGGGACCGATGATGTAGTGGAAAATAAAAAGTTGAGTGAGCTATGATTATCATACAGTACGTGGTGATTATGATAAGGCAGGCAACCCTCAATATGAATACAAATCAATTAGTATTTTCAGAAAAGCATGGATTGGCGTCCTGGTGGCTCAGTGGTTCTAAGGCTTGAATGGGGTTTGACCTGGGACCTTTGTCACATGTCATCCCCCTCTCTCTCTCTCTCTACCCCAATGTTTCCTCTCTTTCTCCACTATAAATGGCCGTAAAGACAAGTAAAAGGTATAAGGTCAAATTATGCGCAAAAACAAGGGCCCCAAAAATAAAGGGCCCAAACCGCTATGAAAGATTTCTATTGTATGAAAGAAGACAAGTTTGGAAAAGTTTGACAAAAAAGAAAAAAAAATTAAAAACAATTATGCATTATATGTGTTTTCTCTTCATTGTTGTCTTAATGTGTATTTCTGAGTGCCGAATATGGAATTTTAGTGGTATAAAAATGTTAAAATGTAACCCTACAACGGGGTAAGAAATTCCGTTTTTGGGGGCATTTTTGTCCCCCTGATCTGATTTTTAGGGGCATTTTGGTTCCAAAGGCAATTTTATTGAACTATAAAATAATTCATTTGCGTTGTATATTGGCAAATAAACACACTAAGATTTGTTTTAACTTCTTTCCCATTGCTGGAAACTGACAGTAGGTCTTAACAGAAGAGGATGGTGCCATTTACCCCTCTGTCCCCTGCGAGTCCATCTTCCACCCACCATTGTTGACTTTTTTTTTTACCATATTGTTATTTTATTTTATTTTTTTTGCTTTTTTAATGCCGTGATTTGCGTTGGGTCAGCATTTTCTTTTACCGCTGGCTATGTGTTGACAACATTTTGCACCGCTTCAGGCTGCTGTACTTTCTGTGGACCAGAATCACACTGGGTAGAATCGCCCGGTCATAGGCTCCCAAGAAATTTGACAACTCAACAAATAAAGAGTGAACAGAGTGAAATGCAAAAAAAATGCTACTCCTAATCACGATTTTTTTTGCTTGCTCATCTTTCATTTCACAGGTATTTTGTAAATTTTCAAGGGCATTTTTGCCCTGACCCACGTTCATTTCTGACTCTTTTATTTATTTTTTTTATTTGAATTTTATTTGATCGGGACGATGCAATGTAACATAGTTCCAATACAGAGCATGAAACTGATGAGCTGCACAGAGAGTTTATAGCTATTGCTAATTTTCAACTCTTGTCCCTAGTTGGGCTTTTACATGTACAGTGTAATTAAAATATACAGCTTTCAGTATCATAAAACCACAATGGAAATACAATAAAATACAAATACCACAATACATCAATAGACATACACCATACACCAATAGTAATAGTTCCCTACAGGGTTAATATGTATTCTAGGAGTTTATTTTAAAAGTGTTAAGCTGTGGAGTCCTGGTGGTCTAAGACGCGTACCACATCTTTCCCTGGTTTTAAAGGCTGCATTACAGTAAAGTGATGTCATTTTCTGAACTTACCAGACTGTTCTAGCTGTTCTGTTATTTGCCTTTACCCACTTAGTCATTATATCCACATTACTGATGATTATTTATCAAAAATCCCATTGTGTAAATATTTTGTGAAAGCACCAATAGTCATCCCTACGATATTGTCGCAATATCGATATCGAGGTATTTGGTAAAAAATATTGTGATATTTGATTTTGTCCATATCGCCCAGCCCTATTCCCACCTATCAAAAAAATAAAAGCAAGAATGCCCCAAAAAAAAAGCTTTATGCCAGACTACAGCTGAGTAAGTTCTATTCACAAATAAAAAGGTGGGTAAACAAATGAAAGGTGGGTTTACCCTCCATACATCCCTGGCTGGGACAAATAATAGGTGAAATGTTGCTTTAAATCCTTTCCGGTGCCAACGCAGAAAGGCAAAGGTAAATATCGCATTATATAACCTATGTGTTGACTTTCTCTGTGAGACGAGAGGAGGATCTTCACCCCCCCCCCCCCCCCCCACTCACCCCCACCCCCCCACCCCCACCAGAGAATGAGCTATAGGGGAGGAGATGGATGACTTCCAGAAAGCTGCACTCAGGTGATGGGGAGACGACACAATGAGGCGCTGGAGGATGCAGAGGAGATCCAACGGGGTCAAGGAGGCCAAGTGACACTTTGAGGCCACTCATATGGGGTCAGGTCAAACCTGTCGAGGTACACCCACACACACACACACACACACACACACACACACACACAACACCGCCTTCCTAAGTGTGTGTATGTGTATGTGTATGTGTATGTGTGTGTGGTGGTGGAGGAGGATATATATAACGGGAGCTTTTTCTTATATGTTCTTGCTGTTTCTGTTTGCTGCTTTTTTTTTTTTTTTTTTTTTTTTTTTTACTTCATGCCTTTGTTTTTTTTTAGGATTTTTTTTTTTTTTTTTACTTCTCACATCTCGTCTGGTGTTTGAGCTAGAAAGGGCAGAGCAATTAATGGAGACACAAATGGCGTCCTACTTTCTCTCACTTGGCAAAAAAAAACAAAAAAAAACAAGAAAGATGGGTGGGTTGAGGGGGAGTAGGAGAGAGAGAGAGAGAGAGAGAGAGAGAGAGAGAGAGAGAGGAGAATATTTTCCCAAAGAGAAGAAGAAGAAGTGGCGGGTACGGGCGGCTCGGCTGAAAACGTCAACAGTGGCTAGGTCGGTCACGCGGCTCGCACCAATTATAGCATGGCAGTGACAACCCAGGGGCGAAGATGGAAACTCAGCGCACCACCATAATAAATCAAAGACGGAGAGTTCGCTCTCAAGGTGAAGAGCCGGGCCACATTTAGCGAAGTTAGAAAGTCAGAAATTACATTACGGAGAACAAGGATGTAGGGGGGGCCAGGCAGGAGAAAAAAAAAAAACAAAGAACGGTATTTCTTTGGTCGATGAACGGATAGAGAGTTTACACTTGACTGCTTGAAAAACGAAGCCGAAGCTCTCCTCTCTTAAAGCAGCCGCCGGTCTGAACGATAATCACTGGTAGTGTGTCTGTATTGTATTGTAATTTGGAGATGCATATAAATCACCCAAAGAGCTTGTTCTACACATATATTGCTTCCTGGATCCGGAATAACAATATTCACTTTGGAGACAAATATCGCCGCTCTAGTTAGGGAGATGCATTCACATGGTATCTACCAATTTGCATCACAAAAGTGTATAGAGCCCTTTGTGTATATGTAAAGCATATACACACACGTTAACTCGTGTTCCCACATGCTAGATTGGGGGGGGGGGGGGGGGGGGGGGGGGAATGTGTTTTTTTTTTCCGGGTGCTAATTGCGAGAACTGCAGGAGTCGTGTACAAAAATGACACTGTATGATTTATGGGCTGTTGCAGTATGTGAGCAGTGTCTGTGTGTGTGCGTGTGTGTGTGTGTGTGTGTGTGTGTGTGTGTGTGTGTGTATGGAGGAGGCTGGGGAGGGGGGTGTACACTTTCTATGGAAAGGGGAGAGACAGACAGATGTGCTTGTATGTGAATCTCGGTGTGTGTGTGTGTGTGACAGTTTTTCCCTGCTTCTGCTTTTGTTGTGTGAGAGAAGTGAGTGCAGAGTAGCTATGTATGGGTGAGATTTTTTGGTGTGTGTGTGTGTGTGTGTGTGTGTGTGTGTGCAGCAAAGCTCTACACACACACACACACACACACACACACCCCTGCATTCTTCACCTTGACAGGGGAGATGGGGCTGTGTTCCTGTGGAGGCTCTCATTACTGCCAGGATAGAGAAACAATGGGCAGGTTTTGGAACAATGTGTGCATGCCCCGGAGCTGTGGCCGACACCGGTGCCAGACTTCCACAGGAATAAATCACTCTGACTTGGGCTGAGAAGCAAAAGCTGCCGATGCTGTTCTGCACATAGTTAACACACACACACAAAAAAAAAAAGCTCACATTACCACTCCCCGCTCCTGTTTATTAGGAGGGGGGGGGGGGGGGGGGGGGCTGGAGTTGTCCTAAGTGAAAAAACCTGTCATTAGCCTGAAGGAAACTCATTGACGCTAATCGGAAAATTGGTTCCCTTACCTTGAAATGGGCCTTTTAAAGATGAATATATTAAGGTCTTCTCTTATTTTCTCATTACACTCAACATTTCACTTGTGTCCTCTCTTTAAAAACACGACCTATCAGAGGGGTTTTTTTTTTTTTTTAACGCGATGTGCCACAGGACTCACTGGTTATACCGACTCGTTACCCAGCCCCGTTAGGCCCCCGTCTCATGTTATCAGAAATATGAAATGCCTTCCGACGTTAATATCTTAAAAAGTGATTTCCTTTCCCTATGGGGAAGTTCTCGATGCGAACGATCAAACTCGTGGCTCAAACTCCGTCTACAGAGAGAGAGAGAGAGAGAGAGAGAGAGAGAGAGAGAGAGAGAGACAAAGTGAGAAGAAAAAAAAGAAACTGAGAGTGGAGGGAAAAGTGTGATAAAATGATAATTAGTGTTAATCTGATACCATTGCCTAGCAACAGAAGATGGGCGGCGGTAACAAAGTAATGAACTCTATTTTTATCTCCGGCGTCTTTGTCTGCCCCCCCCCCCCCACACACCCCCGAGCCCGAGGAGGGAGGATCACCTCTCCTCCACTGTGGGGGAGGAAGGAGGGAGGGAGGGGGGGGGGTGATGGGCTGAACCTCCAGGCGTATGTCAGGCAAAGACCTGGCGTTCAGCTCTGGCACACCTTTTTTAACCGCTCATTAGGATATCTATAGATATTCTATACTCAGGTGGAGGATGTAGGAGGATGGCGAGGGATGGGAGGATGATAAAATGGAGGATTGGGAGAAGGGAAGAAGAAGAAGAAGAGGACGAGGATGAGGAGGAGGAGGGAGGAGGAGATGCCAGTCACCTGCCAGCAGATATAATGCACCTCACATCGTCCCTGTAGGCAGACGCTGGAAGAGGCCAGAGTGGCAGTCTCTGATCTCATTCTGAACGGGGGGGAAATCCATGCAACCAGTCATTTACATATTTTACTCCAAAAAGCCGTATTATCACATCAAAAGAATTTTTATGGACTCGGAACATTTTGTTCCCTCACAAAAGAATTGCCATATTTTGATTTGGAAAGCTTGATGTCAGCAGTCACGGTGTGTGCAGATCCATAAATAATGGGAGACGAGAAGAAGAGGAAGAAGGGGAGAAAAAAAAAAAAAAAAGTGTGCTAGCTGCTTTTAAATGGCACTAGCATGGCTTGCTAATATGTAATCCACAGTGGTTTATTAGAAAAACACACTTTGAGGCTGGGGATTATCATTTCTTAATTTTGGCTCGTAGACAGCTGATTTCCATAAATCGCATTGCATGTTAGGCAGAGGAGCATTACACAAATTAACATGCAGCGTCCTCCATTTCCATAGAGATTGAATTAGGAAGCATGTGTGCTTGTTTAAAGAGCCATTAAAGCACTTAGAGGAACAAAACAGATCGGTTCTGCCTCTCTCCATGCCTCCCCACTTCAAGAACAGCTTTGAAGAATTCTACGTGGGCCCACAATTATGCTGATATCGAGTGCTGCGGTGGCACTGCTGAAAATAATCTCATGCTGTCGCTTTTCTGCAAAGTCTGTATGTGGAGGCATTGTTAAAATGCTGATGCACATGTGAATTTTTGGTGCGCGGCCCCCGCATTCTTTTTTTTTTTGTTTTTGTACATACCTGCAATTAAAAGTGGTCGATTCCTCCGAGGGCCGTAGTCTCGGACAAAACGTGCTGATGAATCATAAAGCGTCCGATTTAATCACACATGACGAATCGCATTAATTAATACAGCGGCGAGGTGCGAGCGGTGTGTCGATCGGGTCATGTGGAACAGAGAAGCCGTTAGCATTGGCTGGCTTGGTTGGAGCCACTTCACTTGGCTCTTGTCAACAACATGGACACAGTGCAACCATGTATTGTAATATCTTTAAAAATAGATTTCTATCAAAAAAAAATCTTAATAGTTTTAATTTAATTACATTTTCAAACCTCAGAGCCCCTTGGTGTGTGTTTCATACACAAATTATCATTTCAAGGAATCAAGAGAGCGCTTTTTTTTTTTTTAACTCTTGACAGCTAAATCCAGTCTGCAGGGGACAAATTGTAATTTTCTAGCATTTTTAGTGCCAATATCTATCTAACAGGCAACTAAAGCATGAATAATGGTGCACACATTATAACAGAATCACTGACTTTAGAGTGATTCTATTTTTTTCAGCATTGATTTCAGTCTGACATTCCAGCAAATCATTAAAATCAATAAGAGTGACCATGATGCAGTGATGTTGAATCTATCAATTAATTACCGCATGCTAACAGTGACAAATCATTATCTGAAATATAATGTCAAACTGCATGAATGCTACCAGCAGAGGATCAGAGGGTTGATTCAGAAATGTTGCAGTGAAATGCCAAAAAGGTTTGCACATACATTATTGATGCCTTCAATAGATTTGCTCGGATTTTTTTTTCAGTACTAAATATAATGCCTCATTTAATGCTTGCGTTAGTATAAATTGCATGCTGCAGATGCATAAGCGCCTAATTAATGTGGCATCCCTTGCATCAACCCAATCCTGTTTGAAAGGAAATATTAGTATGGGAGAAAAAAGGTGAACTTTCCTAAGCCGATATACTAAAAAGAATGATCAGACATAGTTTTCAGTCACTGGATACACAATTGTGATTTTATTAAAAAAAAAAAAAAAAACTGGAAAGTGAATACTCTCAGACTGAAATGTATGGAAGAGGATTAGGGCCACATGTGAAAAATGTATTTGAGTTCTGAGTTTAAAGTCAGAACTCAGAATTATGACTTTTTTCTCAGAATTCAGAACTCAAAATTCTGATTCACAACTGGGCTGAACAATTACTCGAAATATTAACAAAATCGCAATATGGCCGACTGCAATTTTCAAATCGCAGGAGGCGCAATATTCGTTAAAGGTGAAATGTGTCAAAATAGCATTTTAAAGTAAATATTGTGGTGCTGCAGAGATGTCCTGGCCTACACATCATATTCTACAGACTTAAGAAAACATCTTTGTTTGGTACAGATCCCCGCAAAAATCACACCGTAATCATTTTAATACGTTTTTCAATGAAAATGAGAATAATGATGTAAAACTGATCATTCCCTCTAATATCGCAAATCATATCGCAATTGCAATATCAGTCAAAATAATCGCAATTAGATATTTTTTCAGAATCGTTCAGCCCTAATTCACAAAATACTGACTTTAAACCCAGAACTCAAATACATTTTTCACATGTGGCCCTAATCCTCTTCTGTAGAAATGTCTGAAATAGGAGAAGGAAGTACTATTTAGGCTACCATGTACTTCTTTAGAGCCATTCCAGCAGCTTCAGTGGACACATCCATGAATCCTCCTCTTCCCCCTCCCACTACAAAGCCCTTGAAGTACTTTTACCATCGTTGCTATCATGCATTCATAGGAAACGAACACACGAATTGACGCATGAGTGAAAGGAAGATTTTCACAGTTCAGTTATGATTGATCACTATTATACTGTCGCACAAAACTCCAGTGAGAATAATAATACATGCCATTTTAACTGACAGCATAGAACAAAAGACACTCAGTTGTACATGTGTGGGTGGTAATGTGTCCATATGTATGTCTTCAGGCAGCATAGAATTGCAATGTGGGGGATTTGAAAATAATAGATCAAGATGGGGGGATTTTTAATCTGCACTTCTTTAATCTTGTCGAGATCCCAATGGGAAATGCCCCTCTGGAGCAAATGACAGTCCATCACAACATCCTCGTCTCTCTCAGAACGGAGAAGTTTTAATTCTCACACTGCCTGTTCCCGATGTATTCACCCCCATATGTATGAGAGCTTTTCATATCCTCTGAGATCGGCCCATCAGCCATGTACTTCACTGCACACTGGGGCTGTTTATCAGCTTTAATAACTAGCAATTACTGGAACGGCACTCGGTGCTGCCCACGTGCAGAACAGTGGGACCTGATTGCACTCATCAAATGCACAGCGTCACACACTGCAAACACCTACTGCCACTAATATCCAACTACTAGTGGTGCTCGACAATCTGTTTAGTGTGGATCTCTTTGGTATGGAGCTGGTTGACTCTGATTCTTTTGATTGAATCAGCAAAAAGGAGCGATCAGGCTTGTTTTTGGTCTCTGATGCTGCAGTACATGTTGCCAGAATCGATTCAGAGAATTCAGTTTGTCCGCCCCTAACTCTGCAGAGAGAATGTGACATTGCAAAAGATGTGAAACGACTTACATGGAGGCATGTGATGAGGATTTGCTCAGTTTGGTAAGTGTCAGGCGAACATAAGGCAGTGTGGCAAAGACAGAATTATTCTGAGAAGCTTGCACTTCTGTTAAGTGTGGGAGTTAATTCAAAGCTGTCAGCGAAGATTTTTAGAGGTGCTGTTGTTTTAATTTATAGACAACAATTTGATTGTGGATGCTCCAAATGAGAACTGTGCTATCCCACACACTGGAACACTTGCTTATGGGAATCAAGGGTCATTAGACTTTATAATTAGTTGTTGTGTATGTGCAAAGTTTGTCTTTGTAATTAAAGCCATCACATATGCACTGTTAATTAGAAAAAAAAAACACTGGGTAGCAATAAGCATAACCGACAAATATGAAGAAAAAAAATGCAATAAAGGCTTGTATTGTTTTCCCAGGAGACTCTTAGTAATGAATATTGCACATTACATAGATAAAATATAGATTTTTTTTGTAAACTCTGCTTTGAAAGTAAAACTACAATAAGCAATGAGGACATACCATATTGATGGAAATTACCTAGAAGAACATCTCCTGGACCAAATGTGTGATATATGTGAAATCTGTGATTTATTCCCTATGCAGCTCAAAATCGAAACGGCTCCATTTTCTCCAATTGTTGTACCAGAGTTTGTATGAATTGTTTCCCTGACATGTTTTGGCAATGCATTCATCTGGATGCAATTTGTGTTGATAACATTTTTTACCAGCAGAAGAAGCAGATTAACTAACCTTCCTAATTGTCTTTTTGGCACAGCACTTTGAAATTCTCTGCTGCAACTTTGATAAACAATATAAAGTCATTTCTTATTTCGAACACAACAGCTGAAAAACTGAAATGGAAAATAAGAAATGTTAACCCATGGAAATAGTTTAGATGCCTTGCTTGTTTTTATGACTGGCATTGTCATGCATCGAAACTTCTCATTGCCCTGGGAGACGGTTTGTTAATGTGAATGAATAGTGATGAACCATGAACAATCACAAGGAAAATAAGAACCGGTGGCATCACATTTATTTTTAAAAGCTGCCATTGACACGTCAGCTTCCTGTGGTTCTGTGATTCCCCACAAAGGTTTCTATGTGAACATTCTGTTTGTGAAAATGGTTGAAAAGCTTCATCCTCTTAAAATAAAATGCTCCTCAATATAAATGTATTTACAGTTTGACTTCCCCAACTTTTATATCTTCAAAATTGAAATTGAAATTTTGCTTTATTGCTCCCTTGTTAAGCCAAAATGTAGCACTTTTTAAATGTTGTATTTCTAGAAACCAGTTTAGGTTTCCAGAGGAGTCACTTCAGTTTGGGCACATATAAAATTGTGCTGAAGTGGCGATAATCCATAGTATTCCTGAGAGGTTTTGCAGTGAGGACCAAAGCAATGGAAAACTGGCATCGCAGGTATTGAATTAAGTTATCACTCATGCCACCACTAGGGGGAGCTCATTTGCTGCTGTCTTTATAAGTAAGTAAAAAGTTTTGACATCTGTACACAGTTAGTGGAAGTGGTTATAGTTAATCTGTTTCAGCCGATAATACGTTAGCTGTTTGACTACGAATGCTAACTTATGTTCTCCACTGAAGATAGGCTAAGCTACATTAGTTTATAGCATTTAAGGGGCTATATGAAGTTAAAGGTAGCTGTCTGATGATGCTTACCAGCTAGTATGCTGATTTTGACAAGAAGAGCTAGCGAGAGAAGCACAATCTTTGACAGTTAACCTTGACGCTAACGTTAGCTTTCAGTTGAGTTTTCACAGTTTTCTGTCTCATCTGCACAGTTCTCAAGCAAGTGTGGCACTTTACGCCTTAATGACCAGGGGCCGGATTCACAAAACCCTCTTAAGAAAAAAATCTTCTCAAGTGCCATTTTTTTCTTAACTTTAGTCTTAAGAAAAAAAATGCTATTCTCAGAAACAGTTCTTATATATTTTCTTAACTTTCTTCTTATGTTTCTACCTAAGAAAAAACGTACGAATAAATGGTATTCTTGAAATGAAAGTTCTCAAATTTGTTCTTGATTTTTTTCTTAACTTTAAGACGGCCCTTCACCTGTCTTAAAACTCCTACAGTGAAAAGGTAAGCCTCTAATATCATATATTTAAACACATTTTAGACAAGTAAGTTATAGTTCAAAGTCTTCATAGGTTCCCCTACACCTAACATTAAGATGAACATTTATTGTAAAGCTTTATTTGGTGTAGGGCAGGGGTACTCAAATACAAATCTTAAAGGTCCACAAAGAAAATTTTCAATTAGACAAAGGTCCGTTTATTAAGGTCAGTCAAGCTTTTAACGAATTATAATTAAATTATTAAATTAATAATATAAAATTAAATATAAAATATATATAATATAAAATTAAATTATATAAAATATATAAAATTAAATATAAAATATATATAATATAAAATTAAATTATATAAAATATATAAAATTAAATTAAATAAAACATAAAATTACATGTAAAATTAAATTAAATTAAAGCTACAAATCACCATTTCCCCATTATCCCCATCCCCCAAACCCGGTTCACACACCCAGCCACCAAAGGTGAATCAAACCATCCTAAGAATCAAAGTCCAAATAAGTCCAGAACTATTGTACATTGTGTCAAACACTGTTGCTTAATGAGAGAAGTGGCACCTTTGGTCTGCTGCCAAGACTTTGAACTTTGGCACAAAAGGTGTGATGACCAGGCAGAGACACTGATGCAAGTGTTCATTGGTGAGTCGGCTGCGGTACTCGTTCTTCACCGTGTTCATTGTTGAGAATGCAGACTCACTGCAGGCTGGCCACCTTTGAACACGCCATTTTAGATTGATTCACGTTCCAAATCTAGGCTGGTAGCTAACAGCTGACGAAACGAGCTGCGCTGTCAACTTGATTACACCGGTCTTTGTTCTCTTCTCTTGTAAAAATAAAGTTTGAAAAAAAAGTGCGGCTCTACAGTATGACGTCGCGTCCGCGACTCACCGCTGTCATGGAGATGACGGGACGCTGAATGTGATTGGACCAAACCAAAGCAGAGTAGACGTCCTCACACAGACAGTGGAGCAGTCGGACATTCAGAGCGCTGCTTGCAGTGGAGAAAGCGGATAATTTTGACTCGTTGCGTTGCGGCGAAGTCTCGCAGATAATACAAATAATACATATGAAAAGTATAATTTGCTCAGAGTCCGGAGACAGTTGTGGTTCGGTCCGGATCCGGACCGGAGTCCGGACTTTGAGGATGACTGGTGTAGGGCCAGGTAGGCCTCTGTCTCATGTCTGTTGAAAATAAGCTAGCAAATTTTACAGTTACCAACAGCAACCAATGTTTAAATCTTTTCATATACTTCATCAGTAGTAGTTGCCCTAAATAGGTTTTTCCCCAATTGTTTTGTAGATGGAAGTACTTTGGGTTGCCTCCTAGCCTTGTCTCCTAGCCTCCTAGCCTTGTCTCCTAGCCTCCTAGCCTCGTCTCCTAGCCTCAATAGCAGTAAGCCTAAAGTTTATTAACCAGAATTAATTCAGGCCCTATTTTGAGAAGTTCTTAAATTGGAAGTCTCATAAGAAATGAGACTGTTACTAAGAAAATATTGAGGAATTGCACTTGAGAGCCTTCTTAAGAACTTCCTAATTTTTCCTGTTATGTCATTTCTTAAGATCTACCTTAAGAACACATTGGTGAATCCGGCCCCAGACTTGCGTCGTCACCATAGCAACTAACTCTTAAAATTCCACAGTCCACATTTCACAGCCTACTGCACTAGCCTAAATTACCATGACAAACAGTGGAAGGACCGTTCTATCCATTCAAGTTCTGTGTCTTTACTATAAGACAGCACTCAGGTCTGCAGTGCACTTTGAGCCCCGATGATTGCGTTGCAGAGATGGAAAGAGAGGAAGAGCAGAAATGACTGCTGTCTCTTGTCTTTTTTTTTTTACTGTCAGGTCTCTTTCAGGATCATTCCTCTTTTTTCCCCCCCCCATGGGGCCGCACAACACAATTTCCTGAAGTAGCCAAACGTTGCAGCACCTCTGTCCCGCTGCACTCAACAGTCATAAAACATTCAGCGTGTTAGATAGCACACGGGGATCGTACCTGCTGTTTCCTCAGACAAATAGCACCAAAAGTGTGACAACAGGGCAGGCGTCACATCAATCTTTCATAAAGCCGAGTGTCAGCGGTTTCAGCATCGGTTCTGGTTACGCTCCCTGACAGCCTGAGCTTATAGGCACCAGTCGCAGGAGGGGAAGGACAATGATGAGGTACGACGGACCGTGCCACATTGCCCTCGCCGTATTGCCAATTCTGCTTAGGCCGATGAAAGCCGTTAACTGTCGCGGTTTCACTGGCTGAAACCATCGCAGACAGATCTACTTATAAAACACGCCTCCTCCAGACAAAGAAACCCAGGTAATCATGATCTCAGGTGATATGTAGGTACACAAATCACAATAAATCCTTTTTATTGCTTGTGAATCTTGGTGCCTTATTTCCACTGGAGTCCAAGCAGCAGGCGGCCTTGTGGTAAACATGACAGAAAAAGATGAATTGTTTGAGTCGTTTCTAATGAAACCGGGTTTTGTTACCTCACTCTGTGCCTCGAAACACACATGCAACGACTGAAGCCGTCCTGTAAGAAGTATTACAATTTATTAGGCCTCGAATGCTCCGTAAATCCATGAGTAAAATATATGGTGTGACACAGCTCATCGTGTCACACATGTCCATTCTGCCTTGTCACAACTTATTAACTACTGTTAATTATTAAGCTCTTAATAAACAAGAGTCAATGACTGCGTTTACATGGACTTGAGTATCCCGGTTATGATCGGGTTTTTGAAGTATCCCGTTTTTGTGTTTGCGCATGTAAACATCATATCCCGATTTCAGAAACCCGGATAAGCCCTTATCCCGGTTTTGAGAAACCCGATTATGCTAGCTGGAGTACTCCGAAAGAAACCGGGATCCTGTTGCATGTAAACATCTGATCCTGATTTCTGACCGCTGCACCTCCATGCCAAAGCAAATTCCTTGTACTGTGAAAACTTACTTGGCAATAAACTTATTCTGATTCTGATTCTGATTCTGATTCTGATTCTGATTCTGACTCCCTGCACAGGCGCTTCAGCCGAGAGACGGAACAGAAAAACACAAAGTTTTGTCTTTCGGTGATGAAAGAATGAAATATACTCGGCAGTTCAGATGGGAGAAAGCATGGAAATGCTGAGCTGTTCAAGTCTGTAGTCTACAGACTACAGGAGGCCGGTTTCCAACACGCACAGTGGAGCAAGTCAGGTCAGGTGGAAAATACTAAAGAAACATTACTACAGCCAAACATCAAAACAAAACAGTCAGATTAATTTAAGGTTAACAGTTACAGAGGAATATCAGATTGACTCAGATTTCAAACAGTTTGTGTTGTAAACATCACAGGCGCAAACAGCATGCAGTAATCAATAACCGGGATACTAGTATTTATCATGAATACGGGGATATGAATAACCAGATTTCTCTGTGTTCCATGTAAACTCCATATCCCGAATATGATCAAAACCGGGTTAAGCCTCATAACCGGGATACTCAAGTCCATGTAAACACAGTGTTCGGACTGTAAAGGAGCATGTCTGTAACTCATCTTTAATTCTGCGATTATGTTCCAATTTGGCCAGTGAACATCACAAATCATTTGGCTTGACCCAACACACCACTACAGCTACATTGAGAACAAACATTTTCCCTGTGAAGCCGGTTCAGTTCATGTGATTTTTGTCTGTTCACATCACGGACAAACTCTTTCAAGCGAGCGGCCCTCCCTCCTCCCCCAGTCAGCTGATTCGATTTTGGTGGTGATATGGATCTAGGATTTCTGCCATTAGACAAATTATCGTTTCTTTGCCATAACTATTTTTGTTGCGTTCAGGTGCTGTCGGGTAGGTCTGACATTCGGGACCTCCACGTTAGGGCTGAACGATTCTGAAGAAATATCTAATTGCGATTATTTTGACTGATATTGCAATTGCGATATGATTTGCGATATTAGAGGGAATGATCAGTTTTACATCATTATTCTCATTTTCATTGAAAAATGTACTAAAATGATTATGGTGTGATTTTTGCGGGGATCTGTACCAAACAAAGATGTTTTCTTAAGTCTGTAGAATATGATGTGTAGGCCAGGACATCTCTGCAGCACCACAATATTTACTTTAAAATGCTATTTTGACGCATTTCGCCTTTAACAAATATTGCGCCTCCTGTGATTTGAAAATTGCAGTAGGCCACACTGCGATTTCGATAAAATTTCGATGAATTGTTCAGCTCTACTCCACGTCGGCTGCTAAACAGCGCTGCATTTACGTGCTAATTTGTTGGAAAATCAAACCCGGAAGACAAACAATAAACAAACAATAAACCCTTAAGGAGGCAGCTGCTTTGCAAGTTTGAGAATTGTTCGGTGTCGGTGGAGGTCTGTGCTCTACGGAGAGACTTCCAGTTACAGAATTAGACATGTTCGCCACATGGGTCTTTAAGAAGCTGGAGCAGTCTCCACTGGAACATTCTGCTCATGCATATGAGAGCATTAGCGCATTGGATCTAAATGTGAAGCCCCCAGCATGACAACTAAGCATTATTTTATTGATTTTTCCTCATCCCGTGAGGGTTTTTTTTGCTTCTAGAAGTTGTTTCACCCCACACACACACACACAGACACACACACCCCCTCCCCCCCCCACCCCCCCGCCCCCGCCCCTCTGTGTGTTTGTACTGATGACAAACTGGCCCCCGTTCTGAGATGCCAGAATGCTGCATGGGCCGGGCGATGAAGAGCAAGACAACAGCAACAGGAGGTGGCCTAGCATCAGCAGCTGAGCTTCGTAATCTAGAACCGTTGTGGTTCTTGGCGGAGCTGCCAAGCCGAGCAGCGAGGCTTCTGCACAAGACGGGCAACCTGCTAGCCCTCTGCGCTCTGAACAGCTCCACCGAAGAAATACGAACGCGCCAGCCCTTATGTGAAGGGCTAGAAACATCTTACTTTCCCAAATGTATTAAGAGGTAAGAGGCTGTTCTTTGCCCCCCCCCCCGCCCCCGCCCCCGCCCCCGCCCCTCTCTGCCTTCACATAACGCCAGACAACATTTGAATCTACGCAAAGGTTAATTACATGACAGGGAGAAGGAGACGGGTGTCAAGGACGGCTTTGTTACGGAGCCCTCGAAGCCCATGCCAGAGAGAATAAATGTCACCTTGCTTGTCTCCCCCCCCCCCCTCTGCCTAGTCCCTGACATTTCACATACAGTCATTAATGAGAAGCACTTGTTCTTGATCTTTATTTAAAACAAACATCAAAAGTTGAACTCCTACTTTGATTCTGTTTGAGTGCTTCAGGATATGATTAAGGAGGCTCTCTGTTCTGTAAAAGATCTCTCCCAGTCCAAGTGGAGCAGTTTCCCTCCATCAGCCCCTTGGTTATTCTGCAAGGTCTAGCTTTCACATACACTGCCCATCAAAGGTTTTTCTTTATTTTTACTATTTTCCACATTTTAGAATAATAGTAAAGACATCAAAACTTTGAAATAACACAAATGGAATGATGCAGTGACCAAAAAAGTGTTCAACAAATCCAAACTATCTTCTATTTTAGATTCTTTAAAGTATCCGCCCTTTGCCTTGATGGAAAGGCAAAAGGCTTTGGAAAGAAATATCATACATAGGCATCAACTTCATTATTTATATTTGTCTAAGAAACTAATTTCAAGCATTTAAGCAGAAGCCTTTAGATCAAAATTAAGATAATGAAAAGCATAATACATTCAATGAGGTGTCCCCACACTTTTGATGATGACAGCGTATCTATTGATCAATATTGACACGGTGTATGAGAGCCAAGTCAAAAGTCATCTCAACTAGAGCTGCAACGATTGATCGATTAATTGATTAGTTGTCAACTATTAACTTAATGGCCAACTATTTTGATAATCGGTTTGAGTAATTTTTAAAGAAAAATAAGTCAAAATTCTCTGATTCCAGCTTCTTAAATGTGAATATTTTCTGGTTTCTTTCCTCCTCTATGACAGTAAACTGAATATCTTTGGGTTTTGGACAAAACAAGACATTTGAGGACGTCATCTTGGGCTTTGGGAAACACTGATCCACATTTTTCACCATTTTCTGACATTTTATAGACCAAACAACTAATCGATTAATCGAGAAAATGATTGACAGATTAATCGACAATGAAAATAATCGTTAGTTGCAGCCCTAATCTCAACTGGTTTGTCCTCGACAGTGTGGAGGATTCCATATCTGACTACAAAGTTTCAGACAAGATTCATGCAGCAGCAGCTGAGCATAGCATGAAGACTCCAGCCTTGTGTCTTTGGCAGAGCTTAAAACCAGATGTCTTCTAAATGAGGAAAGCTAAAAAAAAAAAAATGTATAGCGTTAGGGAATGTGCCGCCTTATGCTCCACCACAAGTTGCTTGAAGTAAATCAAAGTGAACCCCTTTATTATCCCAGTTTTCCTCTACTTATCAGTGATCTCTGAGATCTAATAAGATATGGCAGCAAATGACAGCAATGCACGTCCATGTTCATGAAAATCACATTTCAACGGGGAGAGAATATTAGCGTAATGATTTCACTTAATTACAGCGAGTACAGCGACCTGTCAGATGGAGATTTATCAATTTGGATTGTGAGTAGATTACACAGGATTGTGTTGAAATAGTACTTTTGGAAGCACGTACTTTCCTTAGTCGCAAGTGACGACAGCAATTAATCAAATCCAAACAACAGCAGGACAACATGAGCTGGAGCCTGGAGGAGGAAGTAGGAGCAATATTCTCTGCATATATGGAAACTTGAGATTCATTTTTTTCCCCCAATAAAGTAAGATTGATTTCGATTTCTTTGATTGTTACAAAGTTTACTGAAATTACCAAAACAAATATTTTGGAGTCAAGGTTGAACATGTTGTTAACCCTCCTATTATGTTAAAATTAACAAACGCCTTTTATGTATGCCTTAGACATTTAAACTATAGGGCTGGGCGATAATTCAATATTATCGTTTATCGTCTTTCAGTGGAATCATATTGTGATGATATGAAGATATTTTGATATCATGACACAGATTTCTGCTGTCTGAATTGATGATGACAAGCAAATTTTACTTAAAAACTCTGATAAAATGAGGTATGATAGGAATATTATTTGAATATTTCAGTTTTGTTTGACATCACACCTAACATTACCATTCGGTTCAATGAGATGAACATTAATTAGATTATTTAACGTGGTTTTGCATACATGAACTATATCGTGATATATATTGATATCGAGAAAAATCCTTATGATTATCATGATATTGATTTCAACCATATCGCCCAGCCCTAATTGAAACCTAGAAAAAATGATTGTAATTGAAAGTGTTACCCAAGTTTACACTTCAGAACAAAAGCAACTAACACATAGCAGTTATTCAATAATGAAAAAACACCAATAAAAAGTAAATTAGTCACCAGAATAGTATTTCAAAGAGCTGTGACAGGACTTGTGGCAGAAAATCTTCAGGTGAGATAAAACTCAAAGAGAAATGATGTGTGGTGTGATGTTATGGGCCCTAAAGCATGGGAACATTTTTGAAAGATCAACAAATTGCATGCTGGGAAAGTTCCATCAGTCTCAGTCAAAACAAAGAGAAAGAAAATATGTGTAAAACTTTTCTCTGGTTTTATGAGGCTATTGTATACAAAGTGTGTACAAGACCTTGAAATTTGACCCCAAACATAATGGTGAGAGGAATGTCAGGATACAGAGTGACAGAGCTCACCTGTCTGTAATCTTTGAATGTTGGTGTCACATGGTTCAGTTGTTCAGAAGGGAAATAAACTCAACTCACAGCTCCACCAAGTTGCATAAATCAGAGTGAACTGAGTGTGTTTTTAACATTTTAACTCTGCTTAATTCCCTCTGGCCAATGATATTAAAAATTCACTTTATGTACTCATAGCAATGTAAGTCACTTCAAATAGAAGTGCCCCTCCAAATGGCATCGATAATTTTATTAACATTACCAGTACATCTTATCAGTGTGATTTAATACATTTCATTATTTTTAATTCCCTTTGGCTAACCTAGGTTTTTTTTGGTCTGTTTTAGGTATCGCTAACCCCAAAGTTACTGCCAGGAAATATGACTGGGACTAAAGTATTTCACAGAAATACACAGTGGAAATACACTGTAGATGGTCATATTTGCACCACAATAGCATATATATGTATATTAGCAATATCTTTACTGTTGTTGTTGATTAATACATGTGCACTGATGATTAGAGGTCTAGTAAGTATTTGGGCTGCTAGATAGATAGATAGATAGATAGATAGATAGATAGATAGAAATGCATGGATACTTATATCTGTTTATATAGCTACTGATTTCCATCAGTGCAATTAGTCAGGTTCAGACAGAGAACTATATGTTTACTGTATAGAGTCCTATTTATATTTATAGTTTATACTGTATATATATATATATACATATATATATATACATATAAAGGTAACAGGCCTATACAAGTACAAGTGGTAGATACATCTACCACTTGTACTTGTATAGGCCCATTACTTCTTTATATAGGCCGACTACTGTATAAGAGAAAGAGAAGAAAAAAAAAGAAAAAGAGACCTCCTTGTCATTTTTTATATATTTTTTTAGAATTTCGTTGGTGAGAGAGAGAGAGAGAGAGAGAGAGAGAGAGAGAGAGAGAGAGAGAGAGAGCTTTAATGCGCGAGAGTGTGTGAAGAAAGAGAAGAAGATGGACGATATAAAGTGAAGTGCAAAAGTGCAGGGAGCCGCGTGACCGTCAGCAGCGTTTCTACACAGACAACAGTAGCCTACTGTAACGGAATAAGGCTGGATGCTGTTGCTGCTGTTGGAGCACGAGCACGAGCACGAGCACGAGCACGGCCCCGCTGCGACTCGTTCATGCGCTTCTGTTCCGCAGACGGCACGGACGAGGAAACGCAGAGGCGCGCCTGGGTGGCCGAGCGCGCACCGGTCATGATCTTAGATATATAGGCTGGATATAAGAGAAAGACTGGCAAACCACATGAGGAATCACGTTTTTTTTATGTATATCTGTACATTTTTTTTTTAATTTTATTAACCGATATGCCTCTATCAAAACACATAGCTGAACTCAACTCATTCCAAAGTGAGGATGCGGCACATTCTCAACTCTGATCTCAAACAAATTACCGCCGTTATAAATAGAATCTCCTCTCAAACGCCTCATTCTCGCTCCCTGCAGACTGCACGCTGACACCTCGTGTGAAAGGATTTGTTCATTATCACTTCTTGTTCGGCTCCACAATTAAACACACCTCGAGCCCATGCGTCGACTGGAATCTCTGACACAATCATCATTAAAGCACTTGCAGCTGCTTATCATTCAACAGGTTGAAGGGGACGGAATTAAAACCAAACACTTGAGCCGCCGCCATTCACAAAAATCTCCGTGCAAATGTAGATTATGATTACCATCAGTATTTTGTGCCACCTATTGTTTTTTTTTTGTTTTTTTTTTTTGCTTTTCACTGCTCTGCAATTATCTCTTTGGCAAAGATCTGCAAATCAAAGCTGACGGTTTTATTGCTTTCATTGCCTGGGTTATTACCACAGCTTGTTTCATTCTGCTTTCCTCATCTGCATCCTCTGCCTCCAATAAAAGAGCTGGAACAAAAAGGCTTTATACTATGTATTTGGCCAACAATAAAAAAAAAAAAAAATCTTTCGGGACAAAGCCATTTTTCTTGTCGCTGTTAGTCGTAGCTTTTAGGTAATATCATCTATGCCAGCGGTGTCCCCTGTTTTTAATTGCTGGGACTCTGGTGTCCCCGCAGGATGGTGAGCCAACAATGTGTAAGACTCAGTCAGGTGTCTCCTGCCTCCCTGAGCATTAATCATCTCTGTCTGCCCGGGACGTGCCGCCTCGTGCCCCCCCCCCCCCCCCCCACACACACACACACACACACACACACACACACACAGCGGGGGGGGGTCCTGGTTTGTGGCCGCCTGACAACAGCATGCGGAACTTTCTTAAATGTTATCTTCCGAAGACACGAGGGCCCGGGATTCACAGGCGCGGGGGTCCCATTTGGTGACAGCCACTCATTGAACTCTACGAGATAATCGCCCCAACCCGCCCCCCCCCCCCCCCCCCCCCTTGTGGAAAAGACAATTCATTAAAAGGGCCCGGGCCTGTAATTCATCTGGTCTGTATGATACACTTTAATTTCTAGCGACAGTGCGCTTTGGTTCCCGACTCGACGGATCAGTTGTTGAATGGCCACTCGGTGCTGTTTGTCTCCTCGTGATTTATTTCTCCCGCTAGAAGGAATGATAAATGAAACGGGGGGTGGGGGGTGGGGGGTGGGGGTGGGGGGGGTGGAGTGTTTGTGGCGGTAAACTCGTCCCTGATACGGCGCTCGAGCCTGAGAACGCTTCAAGCCCGGCGGTGGAGTAATGGCGCTAAATGAAATCTGGCATCCGACATCGACTTCAGGTCTGCCCCCCCCCCCCCCCCCCCCCCCCCCCCGCTGCTGCTCTTAGCTTCTTTATTAGTCTGATACAAAAGGATCAGGTAGGTGCACTGACACCTGTGACAGGCGGAGAGCAGGGGGAATAAGATAAACGTACAATTCAACACGCACAAAACTGGGTTGCTGCATTATGAGCCCGTCTGCTACAGCTTAACATGAACTCTTACAATCCATTAGCTTTGTAGTGAAGATAACCATCGATATCACAGGTAGTCAAGTTCACAACTTGGGGCTAATTATCTCCCCTAATTGTTACTGCCCCCCCCCCCTGGGTGATCTGTGTGCAGCACGGCTCTGCCACTGTCTGTGTGCGCCGATTTGCATTCTGTCCACTTCATCACCTCTGTGCGCCCGTGATGTGCTTGAATCTGCACATTTCTCTGTAATTGCTAGGCAAGTAGCTTCATTTCCACTCGGCTTGGCCTCCACAAATGGAATTCCATCCCTCCTTTGTGCACAGCTGCGTTTCACCTCCCCCTCCGATACACCTTTCTCTTTCAGGTTCAGCAGGCGTTCATGTCATGCTTATTACAGCTGTCATATCATCAGGTTTGTTTGCGCTTCATTGGCAGGGCGGGGTGTTGTGTGTCAGAAATGCCGGACTTTGTTGTGAAGTGTGAGGCAGGGATTTGAGTGAGACTGTGAGCCTGTGTGTCTGAGACATGACATAGCCTCATTCAGAGAGAGTAAAAGGCCACAGAATAGAGCATTGGGGACTTCTCCTTCTTGTAATGGCCTTTCAAAACAGAAGCCCCTCCAGGGGGTGCTTGCTACCTATATCTCCGGAAACAAAATCAATTCCTGATGAAAGAAGCCGAGCACTTGGGCGCCTGGTGCATTGCTTGGTTTTAAAAAAAAAGCTTTGGGGGTTGTATCGCTGAAAAAGTCATATTCAATTCCTTGGCACGGCACTTCCCCAGCACAGCCTGCACCGTCAGATGAGTCACATCCACGCAGGCTGAGATTTGACCTCATCTCCTCTGTGGGTCTGTCTTGATTCAGCAGACGACACAAAACCAACAACCACAGGATGTCGTTTTCTTTAATTTATTCCTAAGTGCGTTTTTTGATACGTGATGTCTCTAACGAGATGTCATTTGACCAGGATACCATCATCCTATCCAGAGACGGGTCCATTCTAGCTGAGCTAACTTTCAGGTCGGGTCCGATGACCTATGAAGTTAGCTTTCGGTAGAATACAGCATTTGTGACCCATGGACTCAGGAATAGGCTATAAAGAGATTTCTTTTTCTGTGTGTGAGTGTTCTTCCCCCTCCTTGTATGTGTATCAGCTCAGCCTGAGGGGCAGTTCATAGCTATGGGGAGAGTGGGCTGAGGCCGTGGGTGTCCCGATTTTCTCCTGGCCCTCGCCCACCAGGGTGAATCACAGCGGGGCTCGATGTGGAGCGCACACTGCTTCCACACTCCCACTCAGCCAAAAACAGAGCCACCTTTCTTCCACAAACTGCTCCCGCAAAGGCCCGAAAGGAGCCTAAAAAAGGAAAAGAGGCAGTTTTGAAGATTTTTTTTTTTTTCCCTTCCTAATGCTAGGGCTGCTGCTCGGCTCCGTTTTATGAAATGACGCATGCATTGTTAAGATCAGACTTTGCCAAAGGACCAACACAGCTTGGCAACGTCATCTGATGTATTTTCTTGCAAATCCCTTTCCACGGTCTGTCATCAGTTCCTACTGTGTGTTCTGAGATACAAACCATCATGCAAGTAGTTCCAATAATGATGATTAAATGTGCAGGAGAGATGCTGATTAGCATGAGCAACAAAACCTGCCCAAACCCACACATATTTAAAGAATCATTCAAGACTAAATGGATCATCAAGCTGCATAAACCCAATCTCCAGTCTTCAATAAAACACCTTACCCTCCGAATATGGAAAAAGAAACCGGAGTTGAGGTCGGTATTAGAGCAAAATCAAAATCCCTCAGGCAGTAAGGGAAGATATAAGAGCCTGTCAACACTGAGATGAATATGAATGAGTTGGGTCAACTGCCCAATAAGGGCTAGTTTTAGTGAACCAATAGGCTAGGAAATTTCTGCAATGAAAACCAATGCAAGAGCCATCTGGGGTTCCATGAACACTCAGAGGGGAGGAGATTGCTCCATTATATGAGCCTAAAACTGTGCTCAATAAGATCGGGCTAAAGCCTCCCCTCCAATTTAAGGGGGAGCGGCAGTGGGCAGACACCTCCCAGGAACGGGTTTGGCGATCAATTTACAGATAAACAACCAGTGTTGTGAGAGGGTTACAGTCTGTCCGCAGTGAGAAAAGGAGAAATGTGACACACCGAGCCCCCGAGGGAGAAGCCATATTTAAGGAGATGGAGCAGCTGAAAATCCGCTCTGTCTGGTTTTTGTTGCGAGAGCCCAGGGAGGTGACAGCCCAGACATGGATTTGCACTGTCAGTGGAGGATCAGGGAGAAATAACTGTATGTGGGGTGTCAGTCTATTGGTCTGTAGCTGTAAAGCCAGCCGAGCCATCAACATGGCCCACCGAGATAAGCCAAAAGCTGTCACATCCTGTTGATGACTGTATTGTTCTGGGCACAAAGGGGTTTTTTAATTTATTGAATGGCCAATGTTCAGTCTTCACCACACTTGCAGTGAGGCAACACTAACTAAATTGAATTTGAAGTCCACTCTCTATTAGCCGCTATTGATATAAGAATCTGAAGGAGTCTCTCTTTCACAAGTGTAATACATTCTAATGATTATTTGAGATATTGATATATCAGACAAAATCTTCCCCACAGTAGCTATACTACTCAATATTTATTTTATGAGTTATTGTATAATTAACCTTCCCACACATGCCCTGAAATATTAGTTTATTTGCTATGGTAGAATAAAGAGCAGGTATAATGTGGAAATCAAAATGCATAATCATATTTATGTATATTCCATTCTGATGCAAATCCAAACCCTCTTTTAAAGACATCTGAATCCCGAACCATTTCTGTTTTTTCCATATGAGTTTATCTCAGTTTATGCATAATATGATTTTTTAGAGACTTCCTTTTACATGCTACACTGAGCCAAATTCTGTTTGGTTGGCGACTGCCTACACATCTTCACAGCTCAAAGAGAGCTCTCTGTGCTGTATGGGTTATGGCTCTCATCATCAACACTGGCTTCCCACACAAACGTTATGTAAAAATAACAGGACACTCGATTGCCTTTCTCTTCACAGGAGTGAGCACGGCAGAAGTTGCCCCCTGCATACAGTTTAAGGGCACAATGACATGTTTGCTCTGCCTGAACCTGACTGTGGCAGCACTGGGAGAGGTGGGCAGAGTGTTGACATCGTCCTCTCTAGCTGCCGTTACAGTAGTTGGTTGCTGTACTTTGGGTAGCAACAGCACACAGTTTTGCACTCTTGTTTTTTCCTGCCACTGGTTGCATAAAATCCCACATTGTTCATTTATCCCTGATGCAGAGCTTAACGTCATTAAACCAATAGAATAGAATAGAATGCTATGCTGCATCATTGGCTTAAATTAGAATCATGTTTTGCTTTATTCTTACTGTAATATGGCTACTAAACTAGCCCTCTGCTCAATTTCCCTAAAGTTCAGAACCAGCACTGTACCAACAGTCATCGGCTTTTGCACAGTAACCCGCACAGCCAAGCCTAGATTACCAACTGGGCAAACCAGGCAAATGCCCCAGAGGCCCCATTTGTACATTTGTACAATTTGAACAAACCTAATTTATCAGTTTCTTGCTGTTCAGTGCAATTTTACTTAAGCTTGGCTTAGTCCTTCCACTGTAGCTTTTCCTATTGTGGTTGTGAACTGAACAATGTTTATACTGGCCTAAACAATAAATAGAGCAGTATCTGGTTTGCAGGCAGTTAATCACTTAGTGACTCCTGATATTCTCGTTGTCACCGTATTGTGGCAGCGGGGCGGAGATTACCCTTGATGCATTGTGGGAAAGCCACCTGCGTATGGAGTTACATAACACACAATCCGAAACCTTAAAGCTAAGTTTTAAAAGGTTGAAATTTCATTTTAAATGTTGAAACTACCTTTTAAAGTTTCAAGCTCAGTTTTGATTCTTTGTTTGGAGGAATTTGTACAGTTTCTGAGGTTCCGTGGTCATAAGAAAGTTCTGCAAACTTGAAATAAAAAAATCTGTTTTGTAATTTCAGTTTGAATACTAAAAAATAACAAAGGCTACTGCCAAAACAGGGCAGACTAAATCTAACTTGACTCTGATAACAATAAATAAACACTTAGGCATAAGGATCTAAGTAAAGCACAAGACTGGTAAAGATAACCGGGAACTCAAGGATGGCTCATATGTCGGGCTCAGATTACAGGAGTTTTTCACCGATTTATCCCTGATTCGCCCCTCCCGACAATCGGAGGAGAAATCTGGACTTGAGTCTTGGTCGGAACCGAAGTTCGGCGCAGAATATCTGGTGATGTGAGCTGAGCTGTGTACAGATCAGTACATGTAGTGTGTGATGCACCATCATGTTCTAAACTTGTAGTGTGAGCTTGTTTGAGAGAAGAAAATCGGCTAAGTTTCTCCTTATGTGCGTGATGCAACCCGATTTCAAAATCGGTTAGGATTTTAAAACTCCTGTAATCTGAGCCCAGTTTTAAGATAACCAGGAACACTAGGATGATGCTAAGCTGCAGTCACATTAGTATGAACCCACAGAGAAATTTGTGTCCCTTCCCATTGACGGAAAGTGAAAACCACCAGTTTTTATTTTTAATTTTTCCCCCCAAGAATTTTAACAGAAAACTGACAGCGGCACAACAACAACATAAATAAGTCAATCAATCTACAATATCAATACAAATAAAAGAAACACAAGGTAAACACACACCTAAAATCACAGCCAGCCTTAGCACCAGACAACAGAATTAATGGAAGTCAGGGGAAAACAAGCAGACAGGCAGAAAAAAAAACAAACAGAAAAGGAAATCTGGTCTTGCAATGTAGAAATTCATAAGCATTATAGGGCTACCAAGGCGGGACAGGACTTGGAGAGATACCAGTCCATAAGGGGACAGCCACAGAGGGGTCAATGTATTTAAGATATGGGTCCCATGTTTTATAGAAAATCTCCATATAGGAGTGAACAACATGTTAGATATTCATTGGGTATAAGGTTCATGATAAATTCATCTTGTTGGGGCTGAATCCTTGATCCAGAACGTTAAAATATTTTTTCTTGCGCCCAAGGTTAGAACATTAAAAAGTCTTATCTTGTTACTATTTTTTGATGTGATAGTCCGGAAGACCCAGCAAAAGACACAAGGGGTCCGTTTCAATTAGAGATGTTCCGATACCATTTTTTCCTTCCTGATACCGATTCCAATACCTGAACTTGCGTACCGGCCGATACGGAGTACTGATCCGATACCAGTGCGTTAAAAAATATATATATATTATTCTTTTTTTTTTTTAACAGCTGTATACTACTAACCCTGTATGGATGTGATATGATTGCTATCATTGTTGTATGGCCTGGCTCAGGTTAAACCCTTTGTAAAACATGAACAAATACATACAGAGAATGAATGCCATAGAACTTTATTATCTAGTTTGACAGCCAGTCATAACTGAAAAAGAACATAAATAATTAAATCTAGGAATAAATAACAATTCCTTTAAAAAACTGTTAAAGTGCAGCCACAATTTAGTAAAATAAAAGACATTTAAAATTCTAAATAGTACAGTAACAGTATAAATTTAGTATATAAGTATAGATTTCCGGGAAAATGGCCGTTTTATCCGGGTGAAACTACTTTAAAGTTGATTTTTTCAGGGCTAATAAATTACGTGATTTCGTACTCGCCGATACCCGATCCAGCATTTTAGGCTGTATCAGAGGCATTTCCCATACTGGTATCGGTATCGGAACAACTCTAATTTCAATTGCAACAAAAATGACTCTGAGATCCTCTATTATGTCACTCCAGTATTTCTGTATCTTAGAACAGGACCAAACACAGTGAATATAAGTGCCTGGCTCTGTTTTGCATTTCAGACATAAAGGAGATATCCCTGCATCCATTCTATTCCTTAACACTGGAGTAATATCTAGCCAATGAATGATCCTCAGCTGGGTGGACTTGATTCTGTTACAAACCGCAATGCTACTGGCAAAGGCCCAAATATCTCGCCAGTCTGAATTGTTAATGGGGATATCCAAGTCTCTCTGGTGAGGGAGGAGTTAGAGGCAAGTACATCATAAAAAACACTTAACTCGCCTAACAGTTGAGTTATGAAGACCTGGGATAACAAATCAGGTGAATCACCAGGAAGGCAATAAATGCTCTTAAGTATGATATTCTCATCAAGTAGTATACCATTAATAATTACAGAGTGACCTAATTTGTCTGTAACTACTCTACCAGGCTTAAAGTCAATATTTTTTTTACCAATTAGAGTAGCTGCTCCTCGGCTACAGGATGAGTATGAGGTTGCAAGATTTGGCCCACTCAGTTCTTTCTACGTTGACTTGACTTTATTAATTCATGCTTGCAGTGAGGTGTACTGAAAACAGTGCAGAACTTGACATAAAAAAAAAACAAAACACTAAAATAATAATAAAAAGACCACAACAGGAAACAAGACAAGGTACAAAAATATAAAGATTAAAAAGAAATTAAAAGATCAGCAGAATTAAATTAAAAGGAAAGCTATGGAAACACTTTTAACATAGTAGAATATAGTTTCAAATTATGTGTCATAGACTAATGCCGAGACACAAACAATTGTACACAATAGCTATGTCATTGCACCAATAGTTGCCTGTCACAAAACGGACAACAAAGGAACATACTATGCAAAAACAAAAAGATTTGCCACAAGGTTTGTCCCAAAATCATTTGGGGATATTCACAAGCTCTAGCCAGTGTCATATTTATACGAAAGAAATAAATGAATAGCTGTGGATTCCACTCTTGTGATTAAATGAATGAAATGATGAATAATAGATAATATTAATCTCTTTCACATCACCCCCAAACAAACATACAAACGATAAATAAATAGGTAGGGAGGAAAAAACAAATGGGGGTCCTGTATTGGTAGCGATATTCTTGAATCCCCAATATACCTTCAAGAGGCAAGGGACAGAGAAACCATAGAGACAAAAAGAATGATAGAACATTCTCCTCATAGATGCAGGCTCCTCATACGCTGTCTTTGTGACAGTTTACAACGCTGTTTTATCGACAACCATAGTAAACAAATTAATTTATACCATGGTCTGGGTGAATACTCGATTCTGATTGGCTGCAGGGTGTCCATTAATTCCTGATAATGGACACCTACTAAGTAGTTCCAGTGAAACTGTCTGTTCGCCGTTCTAAATTAATGCGCTGGCTACGTAGCATCAGCCTGTATCTAAAATGAGTAACCATAGCAACAGGGACGCAGTCAAAGCCTCTGTTTACTCCGTTCATTTGTTCGTGAAAATCTTGATATTGATTTGGGGACAATGACATGGCTGGATAGCTAGCTAGTCTTGTTGTTAAACATACTGTCAAATAACTTTGAATGTTGCTAGCATAACGTTAGCTTTCTGGCTCATAGCTGAGCCAAAGGGTTCTATGAGCTGAGCGGACTAGAAATATCTCCCGCTGCCAAGTCCTGTAGCTAAGGTTAGGATTTAAGGATCTAAGGTTGGATTCCAATCAGGTTTTTATGATCTGACAATAACAACCAAGGCCGGCGGTAGCTATGGGCAGGGGTGGCTCAGCCCAGCCAAACGTGCGTCTTGCCCACCCAATCAAGAGTTACGAAAAAAAATGTTTTGGTTCAGTCAATGGAAAAATAGCACAGAAAATACCAGTACCGTTTCTAACTTCTGATTGGGTGAGCAGCCTACAGCCCGCCTCCAAAGTCGCCAACTGCCCCCCCCCTCCCCCCCTCTCGTCGTGTTCAGGCACAAAGCTCACACACAGAGCTCTGAAGCAGACCGGTCCGCTGCAGTGTGGCCTATTCACACCAAATCAGACGTTGCGGCACTTCCCGCAGGGTTGTGCGGACAATCAGAAAATAACGTTTTATTTCTCTGATTCACCGGCTTTCTCGCTACCACTTTCTCGCTACTCTCTTCACTCGACCACCGCTGCTCACTCTCTCTCTCTCTCTCTCTCTCTCTCTCTATTCAATTCAATTCAATAGGCTTTATTGGCATGACATTTGAGGGCACAATGGCAGGAGCTTGCATCTGATCTTGACTCTGACAACCCCTCCGGTTGCCAGCTGTCATTTTGCCAGATTTTTGTGCCATCTGGCCAGGGATTCGAACCGGCAACCTTCAGACTACTATTGTGCTTCTCTAACCTCTGGGCTACCTACCACGCAAGTTGCCCACCTATTATTTCTACCAGCCCACCCTAACATAGCAGGCTAAAACCGGCCCTGATAATAACAACAACAAAAAGGTTCTTCAAAATCTTTGTCTAAACACATATGACACTCTGACCGAGGTAATGAATCTTGAACATGAACTCAGGGCATGCGTTTAGCATTACAACAGCACAGACTCAAACAATATCTAGGTGTGTGAAAATAGTAGTAAGGTGTTCTGTTGGCCAACATCCCAGGAACAAATTCACTCACAGCCAGAGGTGAGAGCAAGTCAACTTTGCTCGAGTCCCAAGTCACTCTGAAGTCTCAAGTCAAGTCTCAAGTCTAAATATAGATTACTAAGTCAAGTCCAAGTCAAGTCCAAGTCATTAATGTCAAGTCTCAAGTCTAAATGTAGAACAGCAAGTCAAGTCAGAACAAATCAAGAGTCCAGTATCAATTTAATAAAGAAATAATAATAATAATAATAATAATAAAGAAAACTAAATATCTAGGACTTTTCAATGCAATATGGTTTTAATAGGATAAAAACTTGGTAAGAGCATCATGAGTTTGATTTCTATAATCAGTTTCAACTTCAAAATAAATTCAATCATTCCATACAAATTCAGAAAACAGAATTTTCAATCTAAGTAATTTACACAAACACAATATCTTTTGTCAAGACTCTTTTCAAAGTACAAGTCAAAGTCAAGTCCCAAGTCACCAGAACCCAAATCAAATTGTGACCCCACCTCTGCACACAGAAGACAAGAATAAATAAAAACAAAAAAAACCTTGGTTATAGTCAAGAAATGAACAGTACTTACAACAACTGAAGGAGACTTCTTAAAAGTAGCATTGCATGAAATATGTATGTATAAACAATGTATAAACACTTAAAATATACAGTACATTTTAATATTTTCATTCAAATGTCTATTGGCATAGCTTAACCATATTCACAGTCCTTATATATATTTGTGTACGAGTGTACATTTTTGGTTGCAAATATATTTGTAAATCTCCATCTAATTGTGTGGATACTTTTGAGACTGTTCTTGTGCCTACAGCAATCTTTAAAAATGAATTGTCAAACCCAATAAGGTAGAACTCAGATTTATGTTTTATGTCATAATAATGTTGTATAATAATGTAAAAAATAACATTTTGTCACAAAGGCCTGTGGCTTTAAAAGCATTATGAATTTATCTGATTCTCATCCTCTAAAAGCAACACTTTGTGTGTTTTGAACAACCTAACTAATAGTTGTGCTTTTGGTTTGTTTTTGAGGGATAATTAAGAGAAAATCTATGCAGATCACATGAGAAGAGGTCTGACTATATTGACTGACTATATGTTTTCTTTTTTGTGAACTGGCTGTTTAAAAAAGGGAAAAAGAAAATGTAATTCCTGGCAAGCTATCCCCCCTCTTAATTTTTTTCTTCATGTTACTGACTTCTGTTTATAACGCTGTTAAAATAATAAAGTATAAAAAAAATGTTTTTCACCTGTGACCTGTGATTTTGACTGACATGTATGTGACTTCAGTCAAACTGATGCTGGGCATATTTACTAACTTCACCAAGAATGTTGGTTGTTTTTGACAAAATTGTTGGTTAAAGCTGCACTAAGCGATTTTTCAACCACTAGAGGGTGACAGAAACCGCAACACATTTGTAAATAAAGCACAGCAAAACTATTTGACTACAGAAGCCCGTGCATACAGGCTACGGAGGAGACAAGCTAGTTTTAAAAATATGAAAAGCTACTGACGGACTACTGGAGGAGCTTTGAGTTGGGCCGGGTTTTGACAACAAGCTTTAGAAAAGAGGTGAAAACAGCAACACAGCTGGCCCGCATGTGTGGATATTTGTTTATATCATTACATCTCAAGGATACAATACATTCATCTTAATTATGTTAATTCTACCTAGTAAAGATATTGGGGAGTAAGGTCATTTTTTTCAAATCATCTCCAATTTTGGAGGGGATACACACCCCCTAGATACTAAGGTATGTATGAGACCACTTCCACTTCAACCAATTTAAACCGATTAAAGTTGGAGATAGCCATTATTTCTGTTTTGGACCAGCTCACCTTATAACCAGATATAGTACCATAATCATTAAGCAGGTCTAAAAGTATAGAGATGGAATGTGAGGGTTACTGAAATACAACAAAATATCATCTGCATACAAAGAAATTATATGATTTTCACCACCTATCTTCTATCTAAGATTGGAGTGAATTCTGATTAGTGCTACAAGAGATTCTACAGCTAAAGTGAAAAGGAAAAGGATGAGAACATTGGCTGTTTGTTTTAACTGAAGCTTTTGGTGTGTTATACATAGTCTGAATCCAAGAAATGAAATGAGGACCAAAATTATTTTTTTTTTTAAACTAGCTCGTCTCTTCCCTGGCTGTTTGAAAGCGGTGCTCTACCCCTCCCATCCCTGAAAAACATTCTGGTAATGGCGGAATCGATGAAGCGAGCGAGTAAACTTGTTCAAGTAGTAAACTTTACCTACCTCTTCACTTGTCATTGTGGGACATGTGACCTTCAGCGGGGGAAAAACTGGCAAAGTGAGACGGGCGACATTTCTCCATAGGTACGTTTATTTGCACAGTTTGTCCTTAAGGGCTTCCGTTGCCCAGTAGTTTTGCTGTGTGCGTTTACAAAATGTTTTGCGGTTTTTGTCACCCTCTAGTAGTCGGAAAATCGCTTAGTGTAGCTTTACATAACTTCCCCCAACACTGGTCACAAATTGAAATGGGTAAAAATGAATGGAGCTATTACCCTATGTTGAAAAATTTGAAAATTTAAAATTATCCTGGTTCTACATGCATTACAAATTATATTTAAATTTCCCAGAAAGATATAATTTTTGATGATTTTGAAATTAAGCTCTGGGTAGTGATGCAAAAATCCATTCTACTTCAGCCACCTATCTTCCTTTCCTTAATCTAGTCATGTTTTATTTCTTTTGTCTACAAATGCCTTGTTTCAGATTCTGTGCAAGTGACAAAATAAATTCTGTCCATTTGTCTTAATCTGTCCTTGTCTCCTTTATTAATTGGGGGTCCAGCAAGTGGTAAAATTTAAAATAAATCACATGATTTCTGCTTCTAGAATATTATGTTTAGAACACTGGGCCTGCTTTCACAGCAAATCTCAAAGTAGGATATCTGATCTATTCTCACATCTACACCTTGATGATCTTCCTTATTCTATATCAAAAAGAAAACTGTTCCCAGTCCTACCATACTTATTTAAGAAGCTTTATGAATATTGCCCTTTTTATGCCACACCACTATGAATTTTACAAGTAGACAGATAAGATGAAGCATATATGAGAGAGATAGTACATTCCCGTGCATTCCCCATTGGGGACCCTAGTTCATCTGTTCATACATGTATGTTAAATTTTTCTTCCACAGCGATAGAGATAGAGAGAGGCGGATAAATGATATTGCATTGCGGTTACAGATTTAGACAGGATCAACCTGCATTTCCTTACATTTCCAAGTTGTGTGTGGTCGCGGTGCCTCTCTACTGCCTAAGCTGGGTTACGTTGCTTTGGAAATGAGATTTTGAAATAAATCACAATAACTTTAATATCAAAGAGACACTCGGGCATCTACGAGACCTTTTATACTGTTGCGGACGTTTGATATAAAAATAATTGCATCGACCATAAGTTGTGAAGACATCAGCCTCAAACATCCAAGGCCAAAGTTACATAATTGGCCAGAACTCCCTGGCAGTTCTTTCAATCATCATGAAAATTGGTAGATATGTCACCCTAAGTTTAATTAAAAATGCTCAAAAGAGAGCGCTACAATTGTTTCTCTCAAATTCCTGTAATCTCATTAAAGCTAACGTTCTGAAATGTGTCACTTGTCCAACGGGCCGAATTCAACACCATATACTTAAATATGATCATCAAAAAGGGGGTGCTACAATCCACTTCCAAACTGAAAAAAAAAAAAGATAAAATGTGTATAAAAGTTGATTACTTGGCTTAGAGGGCTGCAGTTATGAGGACATGTTGGCTGAAGTGACACAAAGCTTTCGTACACTGGGACCTACCATCAAATCTAAAGTCCCCACCCCCATAGGCTTGGTCTATCACAATGATCTTTCCCTTCATTTTGTTTCTTCACTCTGGCACAGCAAATTGGGAGTTGGCCTTATTGTTAAGGCACAGAAACTCAAAGCACACTTGTGAGTTCAAATCCCAGACCTATCATAACCATAACCATGAATAGCCAACTAACAGTTTATTGATCCCACAGATGGAAATTCAGATTCAAACCAGCAGCAGGTCAAGTACTAAAAACGTAAAACATAAAAATGTTTTATTGATGGATACAAAACGGTGTGACTGTCACAGAAAAGAATCCACATAGGAATAATGATGTATTCATAATTACTAAAATGGCTCTTGTGGCTACATTTTCTACTTCTTGTTTAGTAAAAGATGTATGGCTCTTTTTTCCGGCCACCATCCATACCATCATTCATATTCTTCGTCCTTCCTTCCAACTTTTACTGTTCAGTCATGTTCTTCTCCCATCCCATCCGTCTCTCCTCTTATTAGCCTATCTTCTTTTATCAGGACTATCTTTTGTACTCTCTCTACTTCCATCTTTACTTCCCCTCATCCTGTTCTTCTTTTCAACTTCAATTGTTCTGCGTAAAATTAGACTTTTCTTTCATCATTATTCAGCCACATCTCTTTCAGCAGTGGCACCAGGATTTCAATCTTGGGTGGGCCAGGGAAATGCGTGGATCGGCCACTTTTTCTAATTGGTTTACAGATTGAAAAAGTTTTTAACATGATCGGCTTGGTGGCCATGTGCTGTCGCTTTCCTAAATTCTTATCTATGTGAACTGTGCACAATATCTGTAGGAGTGTAGCGCTGAAAGAGCAGCAGATGGCCACACTCTTTAGCAATAAAAACTTTTGGACTATGGACTTTCATGTTATTAAAAAGGGGGCGGGATCTGGAATCCCATATCTGGGCTGAAAAATTAGATCATGCTTGACCAGCCTATGTCTTCTGACCTGCTCTGTTCTTTGAGCCTATGACAAAAATGGCTGGGCCAATGAGAAAAGTGACCTAGGCCCAATACTGTCGCTGCCAGTGCTCTGTCCTTCATTTGTCCAAGCATATCTTTTTGTTCTGTTTTGCAGTTTACCTTTTTAAGTTTGTCTTTTTCCCACTGCGCAGCCAAGGGCATCATGAGGCAAATTCAGGTCAGGCAGTCAGTCAGTCATCTGTCGCTTCGTGAGATGGCCTCTAGAGGGCGTCTTTGACTGCGAGATGCAGTGTTTGCCATACAGAGGCACAAAATCAAGTTGGTCAGTGTATAGAAATTGATCTAAATCGATCTCTAATGCGATGTGTGCATCACGTCATGTGGAGATGTACAGATCAGCAGACCAGCAGCATTGTACTCAATCCAGTCTCCTGCTGTGAAAACAGTGGTGAAACTTAACACAATTTGCTCCAAACTCGCCTGAGTTAGTAACAGGATTTGTAAACAGTAACACGTCTTCTGCTGCAGTACAAACTTTAACAGTAGGTAACGTTATTATCTTGTGGTATTTAAGGAACGTTAGTGGAATTAGGTAATTTAACCGTGTCGCAGTACTTCAGTGCATAGAACTGAACGCACGCGCCCTGGGTCTGTACCGGATCTGTGCTTGTTTTTCTTTTTCTAGTTAATATGAAATATCACTTCACAACTACGCCAGATTCATGACAGGCACATGCATCATAACTAGACAACATTCACGCATGAGAAAACAACAGACTGCAGCGAAGTAAAGCCTGAGGGACTTTCGTTCACTCAGGTGCTCAGGGACACTCAGGGACCCACTCAGCCAATCAGATGCTGTGGCATGAAGCCAATCAGAATTTATAGCATCATTCCATGATGGCAGCCAGTTTCTGTGACAGACGGGATGTAAACAAAGGCAACAGGCTTTCATATTAACCAAATTAATGTGAATGCACATGAACATTTTAACTGTAAAATGTTCACGGGTAACCTCAATGTTTTGCTGGAAAGATGACATTAACATAATGTTAGCCAACTTGTAAAAGTCTCCATTACCCATGTGCTAACTTAGCTGGCTAGCAACTGAGCCATTATTTCTGCCTTTTGTTAAAATTAAACTTTTTCATAGCACCTTAATGCAATATTGCACTTAGTTTTAACATGGCGGTTATTCGGCACTTGACCGCCATATAAACTACTCAAGATTGGATGCAGATGGGACGAGTTTGTAGCATTCAGACTTTTACTTCCCATTCATTTGAATGAGGCCACGAAAACAGCCTGAAAACTGACATGTAACATGTTCGTGAGCAGATTCAAAAACAGATCCCACTACTGTGATTTTCAATGGACCTTTGGCCCAGCGTTTTAGAGCATAATTTCGCCAGACATTTTTAGCATTGTAATTGATAGAAGAGGACATAGCGGAGGGATACCATGTAGGAGAGATAGTTCCTGTTTGGGAGACTGGATCTACTTTTATTTTTAAATACAGATTTTTGTATAAACCAAGAATAGAAATGCAAAATGATGAAGGACCCAGGACTGCTTTATTGTCTTAAAAGGGGGATATGTTGGAATCTGTTCACAAACGTGTTAACTATAAGTTTTCAGGCTATTTTCGTGGCCTCATTCAAAAGCTACAAACGCTACAAATGCTACAAACTTGTCCCAGCTGCATCTGATCATGCAACCCATGAGTAGTTTATATTATGGTTTTCATGGCGGTCAAGTGCCGAATAACCCCCATGTTAAAACTAAGTAGAATATTGCTTTAACTTCCACAACGTTGATAGTCGTTATCTAGTAAAGCTTCAATGTCCGCATACAGTTTAGGTTAGCTACAGGCAATTCAATCATAGCAACCACAGATTTGACAAGTCAAGTCTTGAGGTCAGTGTTCTAAGGTCTAATCTGAGATCCAAACTACCATTTCTCCATGTCTGTTGGCAGCCTGATGTTGGCATTTTAAGTTTATAAGCAAAGCTAAGGCTAATTCCTGTGGGCAATTCTGTAGCCACTATTTAAGTATATTGTTGAGAAAATAAACTTATTCATCTTAGCTTTACAGTCTGAGCACATTTTAATTGTTGCTTTTGTTTTGTGACAGGCTGTAATATTTTTTCCTCTTTCGTGCACAGTTGGAGTCCTCAGAGTTCAGCTGGATTCAAAGAGCCAATGATCACAGCTCATCATTTTATTTTATCACTCTACAGCTGTTAATGATAGATGGCTGAAAGCTCTCCAAATTCCCTCATTTTCTGTTATGCTCTGTCAATGGTATAAATCACATGTTCAAAATGTTTTTACAATCTTAATCTTGACAGGAAAGTAAATGGGCATCCTTCATACCCCTGTATGTATCCCTACAAAATATTACATTTTAATGGAGCCTGTCAGATAAAATGCCATTTGCCATTTCATAACATATTCTCTAGAATGTAAATATTGTATTTTTGTTCTTTGCGTTCATTAAAAACAACAACATGGTTTTCTAATCAAAGGGCTGTTTATTGGCATGCAGTAATTATAGAAAAATGGTTGAGAGGATAAGAGTGTGCATTGGGTGATGAACCGGGCTTTGTATATTGGGATGCTGTCATTCTAGAAGAAATCTCTGCTAAATCCATGATGCAATGAGGACATGATCCTTCCTCCAGATAATAAAAATGAGGGCGGGGGGGGGGGGGGGGGGGGAATCATCATCGATCTTCATTCTCTTAATGTTGCTTCCATCTTCCCGTCTGCGGTTAAAAAGAGATGGGATGACAACTGTAGTGCACCAGGTCCATGAAAAAATAATTATGCTACGCATTAGCAATAATTTGTAGTGAATATAAATGATGGTACCATGATGATATGTGGTACCAGTAATATACTTTGTTGCTGACATAGGAAGGACCTAGCAAAAGAATAACCTTTGTTCACGGTTGGAACAGTCATTTACCTCAAAGAGTGAAAAGATATACTGACTTGCCTTGATCAGTAATAATATCAACTAAAACATCATATTTTAACAAAGTGACCAAGTGCCATGAGATGAATGCAACAAATCAATCATATTAAACATCAGCTTCAAAAAGGAAAGGCTGCACAGCTGGCAGAACAAAAACAAGACTAGATGTTGGATTTTCACCATTTTCACTATTTTTTCCATGCCACATTACCAACTTGTTTCACATCAGGAGATGCACACATTTTCATGATTGGACATGAAACAGGAAATGCCTGCCTGTTCAATTCTAATTCTAGCCACTTTTAAGCATTTTAGCTGATTATTACAACACCACATGGCCAGTTCATAGTTAAGTTTAAGTTTCATGCAAATCCATTCATAACATTTGGAGTTATCCTGCGAACAGTCAAACAAACAGACAGACAGACGGAACGGGTCAAAAACATAACCCCCATCCAACTCTGTTGGCAGAGGACTACAAACTAGCTAACATTAGCTAATTAGCAGTCCACTGACTGTGAAGCTAGCTAACATTAGCTAATTAGCAGTCCACTGACTGTGAAGCTAGCTAACATTAGCAGTGCCAGTGCAGGATCATTTTGGGTAACCAGATGTGGTTCTATCTTCTTCTATAATACAGTACCCATACCAGATTAAATTTTTTCTTCTTTGTTGTACTGTATGTGTATATTATGGCTGGAAAAATTAACGCATTCATTTTTGAGATTCATTTTAAATGTTTAACGCATTAAAAAAAAATAACGCAATTGGGTTTTTTCCCATGGTGCAGCTGAGGACAGATGGCGTCTTTGGCTGCGAGATGCAGTCTCCCATAGCTACGTAGTTGTTGGAGTGGAGTTTTAGGCACAAAGGTTCAGCTGGTACTTGTAGCTTTTGTTATTATTTCAGTTAGTGCATATAAAGAAATATGGCTTTCAAGAATATTATAGCAAATTATATATTTTTTAAATAGTATTGCTCAGTCTCCTAAAGCCTAACTCCAAATAACGTGAAGTACTCATGGCTGACGGATTTTGGATTTTGTCTTTAAGTCCATAGGTAGACCAGTTTGTCTTATGTGATGATTGATATTTTTTCATACAGTATATATAACATACTGTATAATTAGTTTGTAATTAGTTTGAATATTTGTAGTCATAACACGTGTTCATCTTTACTTTCTCTGCTCCTTCTCATCCTCTTTTCAACTGTGTCTTCTGTCCCAGCCTTAAGTCCTCAAACAATGAAAGTAACCTCAGTATTAGTATATAAGTATTCAACTCTATATCACATAAAACAGAGTAGAATTCTATTACATAAGGAATAAAGCTTGGATCAACTAATGCTGGCTTACACTGGCTGATGCAAGTAAATTGCCAATAGATTTCTGCTTCTTGGATAACTGTATCACACAGGGACAGTAGCCAGACTAGGCCTGTAGAAGAAATTCTGAGAAGACTAATTGTCAAAGGATTTGGGCAACTAAATGAACAAATCTGTAACATTGCTTTTCCCACATTACTTTCAAGGTTCAAATGAATACAACCATGCAAAACCATGCAAAAGAGTTATGACCCATCAGTGGTGATACCGGTCTTAACTCTTTTTCAATGTTTCATAAAACAACTAATGTATCATGAAAAATACATTTACTACAACTCTATAGCCTTAGGGCCGGTTCACACAGGATGTGGGCCGCGGGCCGCAGGGAAAAATCAGTCCGCTCAAGAAGATTAAAGCCCTGCTGGGATGAATATACGTCGGCAGAAATCCGCTGTGCAAGCGCGACCATCCATTGCTGCTTGTGTCAATCTGAGTAGTTCATGTCATTTGCACATGTAAACTACCTGAGACAGAGTGCTGCTGAGTGGGCTATTTTTGATGCTGAAGGCTATGCTGTAGGCCACATTTATTAAAAGTTAGGCTATGTGTAATAATTTTACATTTTATGATTCTGACATTATGTGTTTTCATAATTAACCAAGTAAACTGCTCCTATTAATTGTATTATGTGTTAACACAGTGTGTTGTCTATAGGCTACAACCAGGAAATACCAAAGTGAAACAAGTGAAGAGTGTGAAACTTATCTATGCATGTAAACATATTCTTTTGAGCGAATCTCTTACTTAGACTAACATTGTTCTTGTGAAGCAGCTATTTCCACTGTAAACAATGACTGTAAATGATGGACGTAGACCCACAATACAATACAATACAACACAATATAATACAATACAGTACAATACACCTTTATTCATCCCCAGATGGCTCGCAAACCTACAGTGATAGTTTCCGGTGTCTATTCTATTTTCTCTGTGTTCCGCGAGCGTATTTCACAGAAATACACAATGAAAACACTGTACATGGTCATATTTGCATCATGGCACCACAGAAGTGTCTTTACTATTGTTGTTGATTCATACATGTACACTGATGTAAATTTTAAATGCAACAGTCATTGTAGAATGCCGAATTGCTCCATAGATGTTTACATTTGTCTATTTGAGATATGTATGGGTCCCATAGGCTTTCCAAACAATTTCCTAGTCACAAGTCACAACTCTGCTGGCTGCGAAAAATCCTAAACAAATAAATGTGACTGCTCTGATATGCAAGAGTCTGTGAAGAATCCCTGATGTGAAAAGGAACAGTGAGCTGTCAGCATTGTGTCAACAGTAAAAAAAAAAAAATGAGGCTTTGGATGTTGTTGTCTTGGCTGTTGGAGCACAATGTAAGTAGCCTACAGCCTATTTTCACAGGGCATTGACCTTATTCACACGGTGGCTGTTTTTATCATTTCAGATTCTCCACTGAAAAAACATTAGAAACATATGAATCCGGAGGGATACAGGTTCTCATTTATATGCAATTGGCCCATTATCGCTAGCTACCAGTCTAGCCTAGGTAGTAGCTTATAACTAGCAAGTATAGCTAACTAACCTACCTGCTGAATTGAAGCGGTTGTTGTGCTTTTTGTTTCAGAGGTTGCAAGCTAATGTTAGAACTGTTAGGTCTATCTGAAGTTCTCACACGTGTTGAAGTAATGCTGGTTGTATATAGGGCCTATGCCAGTCTTCCTGGTAATTTCCCATTCTGAGTGTTCAAAATGGCCACTGTGTGAATAAGGTTGTTTTCTCCTCCTGTAGTGGACAGCACGTCTGACAGCCCAGTGCGACTCTAAAAGCTGCAAAATGGCCTGTTCCTCCTCACATCGGGAAGAGCAGGAAACCAGAGAAGTGCTTGCGCTTGTCGCCATCATCACAGGTCAGTGAGTCAGAAAGGAGGATGATGTTAAGGTCCTCCCCTCCAGCATCAGATCAATGGCACCAACACACATAGTACTCATTTTATGAGGTCTTCTACTGTATATGTCTGCAGTCAGGGCAGTGGCTCCATTCCTGCACAGAATGCCATGAATGTTGGATTAGCCAAAGCAGCATAGAATGAGATTCTGAAGTCGTAGATTCATTTCTCTGGCACCACGAAGACACCTGGGAGAAGCAGATAGAAAACAGAAACACTTGAGTGAAGATTGAACGATGTAGAATTAACGCTGTAATTATGTTACTACTTCAAACTGGGCCCATGTATCAATTACAGTTCAGTCAGGACCACTTTAGTCAAAAAGAAAACTTTTGCAGTAGTTATATTTGGCGGTATGGCTCTGTTCTGGGAGCTCCCTGCCCTTCCATGTGGTTACATGGAAAGCCTAAGGCAGGGAGAGCAGCAGCAAAGACCCCCCCCCCCCCCGTACAGAACAGAGAAGGCAACCGTGACAACAGAAATGACATTGTTTAAGTCAGACACAGCATGGAGGGAGGAGCTGGGGTGGAGGCGGGTTGCAAGCGGCTTGCAGAGGAAGCAGCAAGGGTAGGCAGACTGAAGCAGCTTTAAATAAGGCGCCCTGTATGGGATTTGCCAATTGCATGCATAGAAGGGAATCAGCTGAGCCATCAGCTGATGTGGGCTGGCTTTGAGATTGCCAATTGAATGCATAAGGGCTGGCTCTGAGATCAGCTGATGTAGGCTGGGTTTGTGAGCTGAGCTTGACTTCTTGGCCTGCCTGAACTAACGCTATGCTCAATATGTGGAAGCACATCTGTGAGATTCAGCTTCAGTTTTGGTTTGAAGATAAGGAATAAAATTGTCAACTGGGCCCATTTAGCAGGGTTTTATATAAGGGTTCCTACTCTGAGAGGTTTTGATAACAGAACCTGATCTTTAAGGGTTATTTTTTATTTCTCCTTTTATTATTTATTTATCCTAAATTTTGCTCATTTACTCGTGTTTACTCATGTCACTGTAATTGAGTAGCTTTTTTGTACTTTTGTACATTTGTACTTTTTTAAGATTATTCTTTTGGCACTTCTGCTTTATTTGACAGTCCCAGTAGAGAGAGACAGGAATGATTGGGCAGAGAGAAGGGATGACATGCAGCAAAGGGCACGGGTCGGATTTGAACCTGTGCTGCTATGGTTAGGACTTAATGTTAAGTCTTAACGGTAACGTTCTCTCTTCTAAAAAAAAAAAAAAAACGAACATCAGAAAAGTAACAATACTAATACTTGAGTAGGACATTCTAGTAACTGTTTCCACCACTGCTCGCTGCTACACCTGCCAGACTACTTGCCCTCTATCCAACTGCTCACTTCTGACTGAAAATGAATCATTTCCATCGCATACTGTGTAAAAAGCCCCTGAGGCCTGTTAGGCAGTAGCCTCCTACAAGGCTGCCAGTCGCCAGTGTCACTGGATTATCTGTTCAGCTACCACATGTGTTCGCTTCGATTTCTCTACCTGACGGTGATGATCCACTGAAGGTGATAAAGTCGTCTGCCTTCGTGTGGTGAATTGGGTGTTTGTGAACATGTAAAATCCTGCTGCCAATAAATTTGGTTCGACTGACAAGTATTTTGATATTCGGTGTTTTGCTCCTTACAGGTAATGGGGAAAATGACTCACTTCCTTAACAAGTTAATTTCAGTCCCAGCATTCAGTTTGGATTATTGCTATTTCATGTCTTCTCCTCTGTGGATATATTTGTTGTCTCTCTGCAGTTTGCAGGGTGGTCAGGACTAGACTCATTCAAAACTCTGCATCATTCAAAACTCTGCAGCTCGGCTATTAACCAGAACCAAGAGGAGAGAGCACATTAGTCCAGTTTTAGCTGCTCTACACTGGCTTCCTGTAACATTTTGAATTGATTTTAAGCTCCTCCTCCTTATATACAAAGCCCTCAATGGGCTAGGACCAAGCTACATCGCTAACTCCCTTGTTCACTACTTGCCTTCAAGAACACTGCGATCATCTGCTGCTGGTTTATTGGAGGTTTCCAGCAACAGCCCAAAGAAAATCGGGGATGCAGACTTTGTCAATTCTGCCCCAAAGCTCTGGAACACACTGCCTGTAGATATCAGGGAAGCCAGCTCACTAAATATTTTTAAAAGAAAGCTAAAAACCTATCTCTTCACTTTAGCCTTTAACTAGCTCTGACTTTCCTGATACAGGCCTCAAACTCTTTTTTTACACTTTGCTTCGCACTTATGCACTGCTGCACTTCTTTTAAAATGTTGTATTTTACTTGATTTTATGCATTCTATGTACTCTATTTTTTTTTTTACTTTATTTTTATAATTATTATTGTTCAGTGGGTTGTATTTTCCATCTTATGTTCAAGTGGGTTTTATTCTCCATCTTAATTTACATTAATTATGGCATTCTATCCCTGTTTTTATGCTCATTCTATGTCTATTTTCATGTGAAGATGCATTCTGTGTATTCTATTCTCATCTTTATCTTATTTTCGCTATTATTATCAAGTTTTATGTGAAGCACTTGGCGCATGTAATTTCTTTGTTGTAAAGCACTTTGAGCTGCATTTCTTGTATGAAAGGTGCTATACAAATAAAGTTTATTATTATTATTATTATTATTATTATTGTTAGACTGAGCTATGTGCGCATGTGACTGACAGGCAGTAGGGACTCCTCATTGCAGAGAGCTGTCCTGATTGGTTGTTAAGATTCAGGCACCCTGAGATTTTGGAGTAGCTGATTACAGGACCTAGGGCAATCATAGAGACTGGACATTTTTCTCAGAGCATTTGATTTATTGATAGCTGTATGACTGTAAGTGTCCCCGAAAAATAACGATTCAATGCATTGATCGAATCGATTGAAGACTCCATATTGACAGCACTGATCATAGTCAAATCAGAGTGTATTTATTCAATTCCTCCCTCAATTATACAAATTGATGTAAAAAGTATTTGTCCTCAACAAGTGTCTTCCACCAATTACGGCAGTGTGGCACACTGTTGGAAAGCTGCTGGGTAGCAGTCATGTCTGCACACTTTAAACCGGAAAGCCGAAAGCAGTCAAACAGCTAATTGTATTGTTTGCAATGCGAGTGTTTGAAGGCATGACAGCAGCAGAGCTAATTACAATACTACTAATTTAATCGGGCACTTGAAGAAACATCATTTGAAGCAGTACGACAAGTTCTCCCAGACAGTAGGCTAGCTCAAAAGAAGTCTGCACAGCGGGGAAAAAAAACAGAGAGGATTATTATGGAATTTATTGCACTGGATAACCAGCCAGCCCCTTCTGGTGGTGGAAAATGTGGGCTTTGGTGTTTAACATGGCATTTGGAGCGACACTGTCCTCCCGCTTCTGTGCAAAAATGTATATGACCATCTTTTGGACTGATTGAAAGATGTGACTACAGTTAGTTTCATTGGACATTTGTTCAGGCGTCTGCCCCATGTCACCGCTGAGCTTGACAGTGCACTGGATTGATTCTAGCTTTACTTTACAAATAAAAGTGCAGCGGTGAAAAATAAACACTTTGATTTAAGAATGAACATGCATAGTTTTTAAAAAAACAAAACCTTGGGTTGACCATTGGTTGACTAGCTTGAATAATCTGACATGGAAAAATCTTAGTCGGGGACACCCCTACTGTATTGTGATCATTTACTGTACATCTATTGAGATGTGTGTTGTTTGTATCTGTTGATTCTAAAGTTGCATTGGCACGGGTAATGACTTGTTGAACTCAGGACAGAGTTTTGCATTGATTAGATGCCATTTATGCCCCTGCCCTTTTCCTAATTGGCTGTTTTTTATTCTCTATTTCTATTGATTCCAGTCATGCTGACATAAATGATGCACAGTGTCCTACTGACTGGATATGTCATTTAGGCCCTTCCCCCTTCCCTGATTGGTTGTTTTTGATCATCTCTGTCTATTGATTTTGAAATCACATGAAGATGTGTGACAGTTCATTGGACTCAAGACTTTGTTGTGGACTGGCAATGTCACTGAAACACCAGCCTGTTTCGCAATTGGCTGTTTTTTGATGATCTATATCTATTTATCCCAAAGTCGCACTGAGATCAGTGGTGGCTTGTCAGACTCAGGAGAGAGTTTCCTATTGGTTGGTTGATGTCATTAATGACCCTCCTTCTTTCCTGATTGGCGTTTTTTTATGGCTGTATACATCTACTGATCCCAAAGTTGCATTAATAACTGTGATTAACCCAGCATGCAGGTTTTCACTGATAAATGTATCCAGGTGCTGTGTGAAAACTTTAAGAGCTAACAATTATGTGATGGGAACAGGGTGCAAGTAATCAATAAGCTGTATTAGGCTTCTGTATTTTGTTTCAGAGAGCCAAATAGGTTGCAGCTTCAATGAATTATGAATTACATGCTTGTTTATCTTGTTGTATGGGTCTTGCCTGGCTCATCATTGACCCACATGGAAGAGTCCTAGTAATCTAAATCAGTGGTTCTCAACGTGGGGTCCGGGGACCACAAGGGGTCCTTGAGGGGGTTGCAGGGGGTCCCCAGCAAATTCATGAATTGTTAAACTTCAGCATTACTTCATTTACAAGAAGTTAACACAATTAGAGAATGTAGAAGAATGACTGTTCTGATCATAGTTTCACTCTTATCTCTACCTACAATACAGACAGTCATGAAATTCTGGACAAAATCATTTCTAACAATACAAATATTCTCAAGGGTTCGAGAGACAACATATCATCAAATGGAGGTCCGTGGCCCTAATGTGGACTAAATTAGGGGTCCTTGATATGAAAAAGGTTGAGAATCACTGCTCTAAATGGCCAGCTCACCTATGTTGTGCGGTCACCTGCGGGACTTTTTCACATTCATTTGTGAGGTTTTACCACATAGATGTCCTGATATACAGTTCTTAGTGTGGGTACTGTGTAGGTTGGAACATACATGTTGTGAGATGTCAAATACTTTAGCTGAAAGAAAACTATTTATGTTTGCAACATCTGCTGTCTGAAGGGATTGTAGGAAACATGTCAGCAGATTGGATCCTTTTCCATGGATTGCAAAAGTGAGATGGCCTCTGCTTTTGAATGTGTGGATTTTGAAGCCTGATCAAAGTAATGTTGTATGGCACCACCTCTAAAGTCACAAGGAAATGACATTTTGGTGGTGTTTTGCTTAATTCTTCACCCACCACCGTCAGCCTCCGGGACCAAGCATAGTGTTGTAGGAAATGCAGACAGGGTTTTCACCACCATACCATGTTGCCACTTTGAAAAGTTGTACACCATGAAGTTACCACTAAAAATACACAGTTTTCCAGAAAGTAAAAGTAATGGGATTTTGATATAAAATGTGAACAAATAAACATTTTGTATTTTTTTTTGTGTTTATTGTTAAATAGGTGTATGCTAAGATATGAGAATTAGCTAACAAAGTGTAAATGTCGTTTCTGACTTTACTTTGACTTTAATAGCCTAAGCAACAAATCAACTCTAAATAAATAGTAGACCACCAAGCACCCAGTGGCTTCTGCAGTAGGGAGAGAGCATTACTGAATTGGTTTATACTTTAGTACCCGGACCCAAATGTCTGAGCGATAACACTTACACACACTACAAAGACATTTTAAAAGGAATAAACAATAAACACACAGGCCGATATGGACCCACACACACATATAGTCACACACACGTTTGTTTGGAATTAAGATTATTTTACCGTCATTTATTTGCAGGTTGTCCTCAGGCAAAAAGGTTTGTGGCTCCGAAAGTTTTTGCGTCGCTATAAGCTTAAGATTTTGTTATGAAGCGAATCTGTGTAGTATGTCGGGTGATTGGACAAGCAAGATGTCATTCCACATGTTTGTCTCTTCCCCTCCGCCCTCCATCAGTCAGCTGCAGCAGACGCTCTTTCGCTATGCTCTAATGCTGCCGATTCAGCCTGGACAGGAAAAAAATACATATAAAGCTGCACGTCATTAACATATAGCACAGACACATATTAAAGGTAAGGAAAATCTGACAGTTTTATGAAGAGAACATGTGACACTTTCAAGGGAATATTCTGTAATCGTGAGCATTATCTGCGCTTGTGGCTAAGTTAGCCAACTAGCTCGCTAATGTTATAGCAGCTAAGCTAACTGCATTGTCGCTGCCAAAGTTGTGTAGCTAGCTGGTTAGCATTGAAATGCCCACAAGATTAACAGTATTGATCTTCTGGAGTGATGGTGTTACGCCATTCATTAACCTCGTGCAATACATGTGCACGAACGTGCCCGGTCTGGCAAAACTATTATCTGAAATATTGCCGCAGATGTAAGTTAGTGTTGATAACTTGGACACCGTTAGCTAACGAGCCTGCTGGCTAACTTCATGTGGAGCCTTAGGAGTTCCCAGTGCAGTTAATTTTTCCCTTTTTCATAAATACACATAATGGCCGTGTCCAGTAAATATTGCGTCTCTTACCAGACAAGGGAGGGAATGGTTAACTTCAGTGACACATAAGTTGGACGATTTTGGTAACGTTATCATTTCTGAGTGTTCAAGGCCTTGTATTAGCCCATAGTGGTTAGCTAGCTAGCCAGTTCCCAGTCAAATGAAAACAAAGCAGCTGTCAAACTGACACGTGTGATGAAAATATGCACAAATATTTCGTTGTAGACTTAATTTGTCAATCGCCGTTCATTTGAAGCTTTGTTCATATGTGGAATAATTGCATGTTCTGGGGTTTATCTGGCCTCCTGCCGCTTGTTAGCCAACGTTTTTAGACCTATGGTTTGCTAGCTCGCAATGCTAACAGTCCGTGGGAGCATGTGAGGCCTGCTCCGGCTCCCAGCAGGGTTCAGACTATTCTCTGGAACCAAACTATGTTCGGCAGTGCTCCATGTTTCGAGCTGTACAAATCTTTTTGCAACATTATCCGCACAACTTCCAGTGGCAGTACACAAGATGGCTAACTAGACATCGATTTTCAGCAGCTGTTTTAAACTTTAATTCAATAAGCTGGTGGACCAATGTCAGTTCCCCAGTCTTTGCCTTTTATTGGCTTCATAACACTGTTTGGATGTTTGTATGAGGGTCAATGGCAGAATCAAGAGACATTATAAATCCTATTTGATCAACACTATTACACCTATTAGTAGCCACTTACCATTAAGCCACTGTAACCCATTGATTATTTAAAAATGAGAAGTAATTGCCAGACTATTATCTTCACTCTTATTGCCCCTGAAATTCACTGCCATTTGATGAATATCACATTTATGTCAAGTGTATTTGAATTTTTTAGACATACATTTATTAAGACAAAAAATGCTATGATAGTAATAATATACAGACCTGCAGCCTGTTGCACCAGCTGAACGCACACTCTATGGTAAGTTAGGGTGTAAAGTCAACACTAACGGTTACACTGAAGCTAGTCTTTGTTTAGTTGCACCATGGAGACTTAAGGTACATCTTAACTAGTAGAGCGTATAGGGACCACTAACCAAATCATTGGCACAGACAATAATACACGAGATTAAATCAATATCTCGTGCCCAATTCATACCAGAACCAGTCCCAAACCAGTCATAACATATGCGATAGCGAGATTAAGAGGATAAACCTTACTAATTTAGAAACGGTAACAAATAGGTAGGACTACATTATCTAGTCTAGGCATAGGCTACAAAGTATTAGGATTAATTTGTAATTGGTCTCCCTTACTCTCTACAACCACAGACATAAATCTGATGTAATTAATATTGACATCAAGTGGTTTAATCGTTAATTTCAGAGTAAAGGCTAGCCTATGCAATACCCCAGTCACTAACAGGGTGGCAAAGGATTAGGCCCATTTGTTTTATTTATAGCCAGCAAAAATTGTAGTTTGCCATCAGTTCAGTGATCTAGATTCATGTTCAGTCAACAAACAAATTTAGGTGTTATTTAGCTTGTCCCAATTGCATAGCCTAAGCCAGTGGTTCCCAAACCCTTTTTCCCTTTGTCAGTGTTGTCGCTCTACAACTTCCTGAATGTCTGGAGCATCTCTCCTTAGCAAGTGAAGTGAATTTAAAATGTGGACAATATTAACATCAGGAATGTAGGCTACATCTTCTGGGAGACTGAAATGTCTGGATTATTAAAATTTGCATTTCCGATATATAGACTATGAAATCGCTATATAGATTACTGTTTATTCCACATAATGCATAATTACGCATATGAAATAAAAATAAGATTAGAGGCAATAGGCTAAATAGGAGCTGCCGATAGGAGTGCGGCCGCACCCCCTCCCCCTACTTCCAACGTCTATAATTTATGCATTCTCTCTGGGAGAACTTCTAGTGAATGAAATAATAGTAAAATTAAACTATTCCACATTTTGCTGGGGACCTCCAGCAAGTTTTCTCACTTGTCAAATTGATGTGCCATGCCACCGGCTGTTTTATGGAAGACTTTACACCTAGTAGGAGGTAGGTGTAAGTTTTAAGTTGTAACTTAAACATTGGAACTATTTCAGTTGGTGCATCTGTTAAAATTTCAGTAATGCATAAACTTGGACTTAGCGAGACTTTACGTTCAAACTAGCCTACGTTTGCTGCTGGATTCTGTGACCTTCCCATAGTTCACAGGGGCTGTCATTTCTTTTTGAAGACTCGCACAGCAACCCTTTTTACACATATCATATAGGCCAAATGGAATTGCTGGATTCACTTTTCCAGTAATGGTAATCAGTCTGCCTTACCTAACAGAAAAACTTGGTTCAGTTGAAAATGGAAACATTTCATTCAACATACATTCAAAATGGCCCCAAATAACAGTCTGTGACGGGAGCTGTCCTCAACTGGCACTGTATGATAATAAATCTGTTTGAATACAATCATATTAAACATGGTGAAAGTATCAAAACGCACAGTCGCCAACTAAATCCACACAATCCATATTAGTGCAGCGAGCCTCTAAACGAGCCGTTTGGACTTCCGTAACTTTGTGGCGTCACAAAGGTTCGCTCATTAGCATTTTTGTAAGAAATAATAGACTAACAAAGTGTTTTTTTCAAAGCGGTTGTCATTGTTTATTACCGGAGAGTTTTTCCTTCCTGTCGCTGTCTGCAGCTGCCGTGTCTGTGGCGTCTCACGTTTCACTCTTGAAACGGTTAGCCAATCAGAACAGAGGGGTCGTTAATATTAATGAGCCTTGAAGACACAGCGATTGTTCTCACATGTATTGATATGGAACTTGGAAATGTTGCTAGGTCTTTACACAACCAATCGCCAGATGTGATTTTCTGCATTTTTGACTTCGGCTCCGACTCAAAAATGACAACAAAACAGGACCGTGTTGTGACATGTACATAAAAATAGCTGCATTTGTGATAGGGTGTAGTAGCAAATGATGTGCAGTGTTCCAGTGGTGAACCTTAGTGATGGAGCAATTTGCGATGTTGCCTTTTGTATTGCCCATATCAGAGTGAAAACATGTGCTGTGTATTGGTGTCATTGGCCCCGTATTAGTGCCAGAAGTACATGCTCTGAAAGCAATAGATAGTTAATCAGCTGGGTTTCTCTCAGTCAGTGACAGCAGTCCCCTGCGCGACTGCATCTCAGTGGTGAAATACACCTAACTGATTTCAGTGATTGATGATGGGCTATATGTGAGGTTTTCAGTAACAGTAGGAGATGGTTAAAGGAATAGTTCACCCAAAAATGAAAATTCTGTCATCTCCTCACCCTCATGCCAAATGAAACACAGGTGAAATTTGTTAGTCCATATAACACACAGGGAGGCTGCAGCACAACTTGGTAGCAGCCTTCTCCAAAACAACTGAAGTCAATGGGGACCTGTTCTTTAGAGCTCCAAAACAAAAACAGCCAAACAATCACACCGTGAATAGAAAGACCTAGACACCATTATTTGTTGCAAGTCAATCAGCTGTAGTTAAGATTTGCACTAAATGATGGTGTAAATATACTGTAGGTCTTTGTGGAACTCTGAAGAACTGGTCCCCACTGACTTCAGTTGTTTTGGAGAAGGCTGCTATGGAGTTGTGCTGCAGCCTCCCTGTGTGTTATATGGACAAACTTCACCTGAGTTTCAACTGGCATGAGGGGGAGGAGATGAGGACAGAGTTTTCATTTTTGGGTGAACTATTCCTTTAAGAAGCTGGCAGTCCATTCTCCTGCCCCCCCAGGGTCAGGTGGTAGTCACTAATCTATCAGGTCAACACATATACTCAAGGGCATTAAGACAATTTGCAAAGCACGTTAAGGTGTTCAAGGTGTCCAAACAAGCTCAGTCTTTCCCCTCTTTTGAAGGTGGTCTGAACACAGCGGCCTGCCGTTCAGGTGTTCAATCCCAGAGAGGAAACATGATTGTCTGCCTGGTGGGGAAAAGAGCAGGGGGTGCAGTAAGCCACATTGAACTGAGGTGTTGCTCTCTCCAGATACCTTCCTGTAATGATCTCCTGCCCAGGGTTTGCAGGCTGTCTAATTGCATTAGGACTAATCTGGGCTTCAGTGTAGTTTGCCAATAGTGTCTCCTCTCCCCGGTCTGTAGCTCTTGAGGGAATATTAATGGTGCTGAGGCGATGCATTAGCTGTAGTGTAAGGTGAACTAATGTCCGTCTCTCTGCTGTCCCCAGGAGGCGTTTACCAGAGCAATGCAGCTCGATCACGTTTGCAAACACGGCAACAACATCTCCCGCCTGTTCACCAGGGCCCACTTACTCCAAAAATTGCACACCCACATACTTCACCTGAGTTTAGGCTGTAGCATCTTTTGGAACAGCAAGCCTAGGCTGTCAGCATTTTTTTGCAGCGTTTCTCGTCTTGTTTTTGCTTTCTCTTGAAGGACTGGCCCGCTGTACTAGGCTTTTATGATGAGAGTGATGATGTTTATAATTTAAAGGGGCATTAAGTAATGTATGGCTTTAATTGATCCCTATAACAAGGTCTCCTGCACAGCTTATGGTGGCCTGTAATAGAGGCCTAAGTAAACAGTATGGGCCAGAAAGTGAGGTTCGAAAGCTAAAAATCTCAACACCTGGCTAAGTAATCGTAGAGTCTTTAGTATTGATCAACAGCCCTATCAACCCCTGCAGATATATTATGGTTAGGGATGGGAGGATATAAGATTTTATCTTTTATCGCGATAAAAACACTCAAGATAATTTTATCTTGGTGAATTTCCATTAGCCTATCGGGATAATTCTGCTGCATTTACAACACATAACTAATTGAACCATGTGAATGCTTGGATATCAGGTTGATAGGTAGATTCTTTTTATTAATGGATTTTTTTCTCTCATTGTGATTACCTGCTGGGTGTTGGCGAGAGTCTGAATCTGTCCTTGTTTGTTTTTCACTAAAAAGGATGTTCACAAAAAAAAGATATGTGTCCTATGATGCAATAAAAATATTTGTTTCTTAAAAAAAAGTAAGGTAAAATGATTCCAGTATGTTTTAGTGCCATTTTAAGAGTTTTAAGCATATTTTGATCATTATCGGGATAATATCATGAATCGCAATTATTTTGGCCAGGATAATCGTGACATGAAATTTTCATATCGTCCCATGCCTAATTATGGTCATTTTCTGCAATGGGACAGTAAAAAATTAAATTTAGGTAGGCTATTCATACTAATTTCGCTACATGCTCTGTAGGTTATCCAGTTTTAGGTTAGTTCTGCCTTTATGTTGCTTGTGTGAGTGTTATTACACGCAATGCATGTATACAAGATATGGAATTGGCTGCTATATTTATGGTTCCAGGCAATTTGTTCCTTGTTTTCAGAAATGTTTAAGCCAGTTTTTCACAGCAGTGCGGACAGAAGCTGCCTGGTGATGAATGGGAAAATGTCCCTGAGCTACAGAAGTGTTTCCCGCTGGTCAAGACTTGTGTGATTGGGATCTGTCCTTTGCGTTCTTGTTGCTCTGTGAGAATCATAAGGGTGCAGCAGGTAAATGAGAATTCCCGCTGTGGTGAGGAAGCGGAGACGCCAGGACCCCCTATGAAGGAAGATCACTCTCCATCCGGCCTTAACATAATATACTAAAAACACTGTAATAAAACCCTGTTACTGTGAGGACAGGGATTAGGACTCGGTGGCAGTGTCATTGGAGTGTGCGACCTGAATCATATTTCCTCATTTGGGGCTCATGCGTTTATCACAACCATGGCATAGTGTTTGCCTTATAAATTAGTTAGTGGTATAGGTTTGCTGGTTTAGTAAAATGCTAAAGCTTCAGGCAATGTGTGTGTTTTTTTTTTCTCGGTCAGTTGGCATGTTCACTTCTGGAAGTTTTTGATCCTGGCGGAGTTGCTGCATTGCAGAGGGGCTGTAGGCCTACGTTCCCCTGAGGAATGAGAAATGGAACCAGTGCCTTCCTCTGCATTTATTACATTGCCTCTGTCATCTGATGTGCCTGCATTACTTCCTCGTCTTCTAACTAGCAGGGAATGTAATGTTTTAGGTTAAATTGTTACTTTCAGAGCAGCCTTGCTTTTCCCATTCACTTTCCGCTGGACTTTTCAGCGCGTAAAGCTCTCTATTTGGTTTCTCCTACACTATAAAGACCTTTCCCTCCTTGTTTCTCTTTTTGGATGTTAAAGCAGGGCCACAGTCTTATTACCCCAAATCTCCACCTTTTTAAAAAAAAAAAAAAAAAAAAAAAAATTGCATCCATCACAGTTCCTCACTAAGAAATCTAAAAAGAAATATGGCTTCCCCTTTGAGATGCACAGCTCTTCCATCCGTCCACCTCTGCACTGACCCAACTGTGGGCTGTAAAACTATTAGGTACTCACCCCCCCCATCACTCTTCCAGGGCATGCATGAACGCTCTCTGAATCGCAAGAAAAGGGTCACACAGACAGTTACATTTAAACAGTATTAAGGAATAACCTGCATTTGTTTTTCTCTCCGTCCTTCGCCACAGCTTGAATGAAATCCCGCTTCACTTTTGCCAAGCCTCCCCATCCCCTCCGCTCTGCAGTCTGCCAAGCAGGCAGGGGGTCTACCAGGTTCTGTCAATTCACGGTAGAGGTCGACCACTAGGACGAGGCTTGACCTAATTTGAATATGTGCCGGCAAGACCCCGCTATCTGCTCTCCGGGGCCCCCCACAGAAGTGTTCGGGCCCTACTCCTGCATATATTTCACGGTGCAGAGAGAGAGGGGGTAGGGGGTGGGGGGTGGTGGGGGGGGGGGGACTCAGCCTGTCGTGCGCGCCGTGCACTGTGCAGCCATTGTTGCAGGTAGAGGTTCACGGCTGATGAGCCTCCCCCTAATTGCTACGGATCTCTCCCATGTGTTTCTAATTAGTTTCTTTTCCCCGAGCAGTTTCTCTTGTACAGATTAGTAGATGTGTGGAGGGAGAGAAAGCACCAATCCTTAAAAGTCCCTAATGGCACTCTACCAGTGCTGTTGCCCTTTTTTCTTGAGTAGATAACTCTGCTCCGTACCTGTTCATAGAAAGGTCAGTCTCCTTCAGGAACGTTGCATGGAAAACATTGCTGGAAGCCACTGTGGAATGAAAGCCTGCTACTTCAGAAGTCCCTGTATTGGAGGATGCCAATTTGGGATGTGCACTTGCAGTAAGTGTGAGCAGTGACCTGTGCTACTATGCAGACTCTGTTCTATGAAGTCTAGGGACGCTGTGTAGAGTCACATGCTCATTTTTAGGAAGGCTTGGGAAAGGAGGGGGGGGGCGGGCTGGTGTGTGTAGGTGGCGGTGGGGGGTAACAGTTGCTAAGAAACACGGTGTCCTATAAAAAGCCCGAGCGAGAGAGTGATCTTTGGATCAATACATAGTATACCAGAGGTCATTATTTGAGTAGCGGAGCTGACCTCAGACCTGTGTTCTTCAAGCGCGCATGTCACTATTTAAATACACAAGACTTTACTGTAGAGCTGCAACGATTAATCGATTAGTTGTCAACTATTAAATTAATCGCCAACTATTTTGATAATCGATTAATTGTAGAGTAAATTTTTAAGAAAAATAAGTCAAAACTCTCTGATTCCAGCTTGTTAAATGTGAATATTTTCTGGTTTCTTTCCTCCTCTATGACAGTAAACTGAATATCTTTGGGTTGTGGACAAAACAAGACATTTGAGGACGTCATCTTGGGCTTTGGGAAACACTGATCCACATTTTTCACCATTTTCTGACATTTTATAGACCAAACAACTAATCGATTAATCGAGAAAAAGAATCAACAGATTAATCGACAATGAAAATAATCGTTAGTTGGTTAGTTGCAGCCCTACTTCACTGTTCACGGGGCCGATTGTCGGCGTTGCGTAATATTTGCCGACGCGCTCGAGCCCCCCGACCAATGGGCAGCGGAAATCAAACACGACCAACGTTCGGCTGTCGGTAATGTATTATGCGCTCCCCCCCCCACCCCCCACCCCCCCCAGACACCTGTCCTCCGTCTCAGTGTGAGTGTCGCAGTGTGGAGCGGCGGGCGTTCCCGCTCGGTGACACATGCAGAACCTCAGAGTGGATGCTGCCTGTCGTCTAATGAGGATGGAACCGTGTCCACAGGAGTTCTGTCACATTCACCACCAAACGCAGGAGGCTCTCCTCTCCTCACACACCCCAAGGGACCTCATTAGGACTCCCCCCCCCCCCCCCCCAATTCTCTGAGAAAGTGTGCAGGAATCGCTATGTCCTTGGGGAAAAATGAAAATAAACGTATTTGTCACGTTCTCTCCCTCTCATTTTTTTTTTTTTTTTTTTTTTTTTTCTCCTTCCTGTAAGCAAATCGCAGTTCGAGGCTTAATTAGTAAACGCTGCCATTATGCTTTCTTTATTATGCAAATGAATTGGTTGAGCGCTTTGCATGTGTTGTCTCACAAGCCCCTTGCCAGGTGTTTCCAATCTGAATGCTGGCTATGTTTTTTTTTTACTTTTTGTTTTTTTTTTCTTCTTTTTTTGCATGTGAAAGAAAGACAACTGCACAGTGAAATTGTAGGACAAGCTGTAATTATTTAACTGATTTTTTTTTTTCCTTCCTCCCCTTTCTCCTTACTTGCTGTAGTGCAGGAAAGACATGAGTGACGGGAACTCTTTCA